>NW_027675175.1:0-65825 GCF_904066995.2 Poecilia reticulata | reverse complement strand
TCCGCAGACTCACCCCAGCTGAACGGAACTACGATGTTGGTGATAGAGAGCTCCTCGCCATTAAATTGGCGTTGGAGGAATGGAGGCACTGGCTGAAGGCGCCGAGCACCCCATTTTGGTATGGACTGATCACAAAAATCTCTCCTACATTCAATCAGCCAAAAGATCGAAACCCCGTCAGTCCCGCTGGTCTTTATTCTTTTCTCGATTCAATCTGACCATTTCATACCGCCCTGGGTCTAAGAACATAAAACCGGATGCTCTGTCCCGTCTTCACGCCACTGATGAATCTGAGACACCAGCCACCATTTTACCTGCTAGTTGTACTGTAGCCGCAGTCACCTGGGAGGTTTAAGACCTAATTAAACAAGCACAGACCTCCGAACCAGATCCTGGCACAGGCCCACCAAATAGAACATATGTTCCTTCTTCGGTGAGGGCTAGATCACTTCATTGAATGCATACCACTAAGTTCTCAGCTCATCCTGGAGTCAGTAGAACTGTGGCCCTAATTTCCCGTCGGTTCTGGTAGCCATCACTTCATAAAGACATAAAAGAGTTTGTCCTAGCCTGTCCTGCTTGTGCCCGGAATAAATCATCTCATCAGCCTCCCTCAGGTCTGCTTCATCCATTGCCTATTCCGAAACGCCCATGGTCACATATCGCTATAGATTTTGTGACAGGGTTACCTGCGTCCAAGCGCATGACCACCATACTCACGGTCATTGATCAATTTTCAAAAGCCTGTCATCTTGTTCCCCTTAGGAAACTTCCCACAGCTCTTCAGACCGCTCAGCTCCTGGTTAAGCACATTTTCAAATTGCACGGCATCCCACAGGAGATACTTTCTGACAGAGGACTACAGTTCACCGCCCAGAACCGTCAGATAAGGCTTCTGCATGTTGGTGTTCCCGCTAAATCCTGAATATACCCAGTTTGGGTTGTCTTAGCCTTTTTATTGCAGCTTATGGGGTTTTCCCTGTCTGGGAACGAGAACACAACCTACTGAATGTGACAGGTAACCAATCAGAAAGCGCGGTGACGTAAGAACAGAGGGGAATCCCAAACAGCTGACATATCGCGCAACTGCGAGTCCGGTGGATATTGGAGATGATATGTGGAAATGTTTATTATTATATGTAAAGGTCATTATTATATGTTTATGTTTATTCAGTTAAAAATGTTAACTATGAAAAAACACAGTCACCTCCAAATCATAGTGCAGCAAATAGAGCGGCTGCTCCCGTCGTCTTTTATCCACCGCCTTTTCTTTTTGTTACGTCTTTTATCTTAAAATGACTCCACAAACTATCACTATTGCTTCTACATCGTCATCCGGGTTTGGTTATTCTAAATTCCCGTATGCTATGTTGGGGGTTTTGTGGAGTTTCTTCTGGAATCGCGGTGTTCATGACTGGAATCGGTTCGTTTGACCTCTGCCGTGTGGCTGGAGACACGAACCGATCTAACCTGTTGGACTTTTATCAGCTCTGTGGTCACAGAGGTTTGGAGAATCGGCTGACGATTCTTAAATCTTGCCATCTAAACCAGACTTAAGACTCACAAGCTTACTCATCTCCTCTCGACCACTTCCCAAACGCTCTCTGACTCTGGTCGCTACATATCCCGTCAAAATAAGATACAGATGCGCCACAAAAAAAACATTTTACTTTCGTGAAAATTTTAACTCACGATAATGACTAACGGGAGCCCTGAACTTGTTTCTCTGCAACGAGAGGGTCCCATCTGGGAGTGATGAGAGACAATAACACCCGAAGTGTTGCTTATATCCACAGCCTGCTTGGTCTCTAAGTGGCGAAGCAGCTTGAAGCTTCATTGCCTCATTAGCAGCCGGTCATCGCATGTTACGCAGAGCGGGCTTGTAATGTGGGACTCAGCGACCGGTCCGGGATAAATCATTCTCCTGTCTCTTCTCTGGGCCTTTTCCTCTTTGCAAAGAAACTTTCCAAAGACATCTGATCTGTTTCTTACTCATTTTGCTGCTTGTGGGCTCAGTGTTGGCGCGCAAGTAACCGAGAGAATTAAAGGATTTTCAAAATAAAAGATCCTCCAGACTCAAATAATACATAAAAAGGAAATATTGAATAATTTCTTGCGCAGCCCGGTGCCAATTGGTCCACGGACCGAGGGTTGGGGACCACTGGGTTAGAAAACTCGACATCAACATGACAATTATTACACAGTGTGAAAATCTTGACATCACTGCAGATAACATCCACAGTCTTTCTTACCATGGATTCTTTGCCGATTCAAGCTCCAAAAATGATTATGTAAGTGTTAATATCTCTGAAACTCTACATTTCTGTAATGGAGTCTTGTTGTTAGAGTAGTAGTAAAAATGTATTCCTTCGTACCATTCCTCATTGCAGGGCCGTGCAGAGACCACTAAAGGGGTAGGTGCTCAAAAAAAAAAGGGCACATCTGACCGTATTTTAGGACGGAATATTAACAAAGCCTCTCAGTTTCAAAGTTTAATAACAATGATAAATTACAAAATTGTGAGATATACAATCAAAGGTAAGGAGAATCTCTAGATAGAGCATACAACTATGCAAATGTAAGATATTTTATTAGTAATTTTTTTCTGCAGGTCTATTTTGTTATAGGAAAGTTTTGCAATATTCAAACCCGCAATTTAGCAAGATATGTAAATCAGAGCTAGACCACAGACATATTTTGTCTTTACAGAATTACACTATTGAAAATATAAACAATGCAACCTTTTAGAGACTGTAATCTATAAAAGAGCTGCCTGTTTGCTGCAGTGGAGATGAAGATGGTCCATTCAGGAAAGCAGAGCTGCATCAAACTTTAACATGGAACTGCAGAAAAAAACAAAAAAACAAAAGCAAATATTTAATTGTTAATGTATGTCACCATGAGAAAAGCCTACTGAGTTTTGCTTAAAAAACTTTTTAAACATTTAAATCACACATTTCTCTCATGAAGTGAATTTTTTTTTTGCAAAACAAACTTATTTGTGCATGTCAGAAATCTTTTCTTAATATTCTAAGTTGGTGTTTGTGATTCAAAGTTTTGCTTGTGATTCTCACGAGTCGTGGGCAGGGCCCAAAATCACAACAAAAGGTTTCTGATGTGTGCAAATAAAAGTTTATGTTTGGCAAATAACTTTTATGTTCACAAGACAAAAATTTTATTTCATTAAAAAGTTTTTTAAACAAAACGATTTGTTTTTTTAAAAAAGAAATCATTACAATTCCAAAAGTTTTGATTATAATTTATTTTACTTAACTGAGGTTAGTTTTTCCCCCCATTGAATAATTGGGGAAAAAATTAACTTCATACTCTGCGAACCAGACCCTAAACTTACTTAAAGTCTGGGTTGAGTTTTTTCCCTTCATTAATGACGCACTTTTATTACATTCATTATATCTATCATGGTAATTCAGGGTGAGTTATTTTTAATTCTAAATGAATATCCTTGTTGACTTTTATTTAAGTGTTATTTTCCTTCAATATACATTTACCTAACGCAGAATAAATGAAATGTACGTTATGCAGCAAAGGAAATTAGAAGATCGGACATATATCCATTATGGAGATGATCGGTTTTGGACGGGCGATGTGCCCTTATTACATAATAAATACTAAAGAATGCTATCATTAATGGTACAGGGAAGAAGCTTTTAGTTATCTGGCTTTGCTAGCAAAATTGTTAGCTAGCAGCTAGCTATAGCACAACAACAACAGCCTAATGTCTGTATGATAAAAATACTGAATCGATAGATAAGCAGTTTTCCTCACCTGGCTGTCTCCTCCCGCTCAGTAGTTCTTCAGAGAAAGACAGACGCAGAGGCCTGTCAGTGTCTGTTGTATTTATTACCTCTCTGCTTCCTGTTCAGCTACTCCATGCTGAAGCAGAAACAATACATTCAACGTTTTCCGTCATCTGACATGTAGCAAGTCTACTCCACTTTATTCACCAAAACGTTTTTTGTTTTTTTTCACCAAAAACTGTTCTGTAATCTGGAACGTTCGCTACGTTGAGCTCCAGTTAGCCTCCTATCTCACTGCTCGAGAGGCAACTGCGTCATGTGTCACGGGCAAAAGGTCAAAGGTAACAAGGTGACCAGAGGGCTTATTATGTTGTACAAAAAAAAAAAAAAAAAATAATAATAATAAAATAATAAAATAATAATAATAATAATAATAATAATAATAATAATAATAAAATAATAATAATAATTTTAATACATGTTATGTATCACAAAATGACTTAGAAAATAATAATAAAAAAAAAAAAAAAACAATTGACCAAAAGGACACTTGGGGGCAAGGAGCAAAAAGGGCAGGTGCTCAAGCACCCCTGTAGCAGATGGTTAGCATGAGACTCAGGTTTATATTAACAGTTTTATATAATGATGTGGTTCATTTATGTTTCTGTATTGTTCTAAATGCAAAGTTATATAAACTAAAACATAAAAATGGCATCCAGTAAATGTCAGTATTTATTTTATTTTTCAGAAAATTTTTATTAGTTACTTTTTTCTCTGAAAGACAAAGAACAACCAGTGAGTAAACAAATCCACTATGCGTCACTGTAATTTTAATTTTTTATTGTGTTTACTGTATTATGGGTAATCCTCAGAGCCATGAGGATCACCGACGAGGAGCTTGTTTTATGCCAGAGACTGACTTTACCTCCATGCCCGTTCTGTGAAATGCAGATGGAGAATTAAAAAAACCACTGATGCCAATTTGAGCAGCTCTTGTCATTCATTGCCACACCGATAGAAGCCACCAGAACCACATAGGCCACACAGAGAGTAACTGTCTCTTATCAACAGAACAGAAACTGGATAAGAAATGATGGATCTGATTATCAGGTTGGTCTGTTGTGTAATGTACATATCTGGCAATCAACCTGTTAAAGAAAATGTACTCTATCATATCACATGAACTGCATTGCATTGATACAGGCATTACTTTTGCACCTTGTACTTTGACAATTTTATGCATATGGTATTGAAGAAAAATGTATTAGCATACTGCATTTTGTATTGCACAGCTGATATGTCAGACCTTTTAATAAGCAATATGTGAATGAAAGTGACATGTGAAACAAGACATTATTCCACATTGTAATATGTTTTGTATTATGGTGCACGTTTTGAAATAAATGCATTTGAGAAATCATTGCCTTTTTAATAAATGTTTATTTTCCAAAGAATTTTTAAAAGTTCAAACAATAAACTACTATTTAATGTTAATTACAAATACTCTTAAGTTAAAGAAGTACTCTGTGAGAGTTAATATTAAGATCTAACACTGAATTAGTGTTACTAAGTGTTAAATAATTAACTCCAGCAGATTTGATATTTAACACTTTATCAGAGATAAGGTACTACTTTCCAAAAAGTTAAATGAACACTTTCTGGTGTGGACCATATGGACACTTTAAAAGTGTTGAATCAAATCTGACAGGTTAATCTGGGCCTCCTGGATTTGCTGTGTAGAGGTGTAAACTTTGTGTGGGAGCATTTTTATCTTTTGAATATGAATGTGTTTCAAAAGATAACAATATTCAGGAATGAATTATTGATTGAATGAAATAATTCAAATCAAATCTTCCAGAAGTATGAGTGGTTGTGGATTTGTCTGTATTAGCCTAAGTGCTGCAAGCGTCACAGAAACAGATGCGTTTTAGTGAATATTCAAGAGAACGGAGATCATTTCCAAAGTCTGCCAACATTTCTGAATCCAGAATGTTCCATGACAGAACAGGTGGAAAGCCCTGATAACAAAGGCATATTTGCTGAAATATGCCCAGTCTTCCTATTAACTCTTGAAATGTTGCCCTCTTTCACTTTCTGCAGCGTCAGACATATCTGTGATGCAGGAAGCATTTGACGTTTACATTGCTTCTTTCATCTATTTTCTCTGCTTCAAACTTAAAAAAAGCGGTAATGCAGCTAACTTTGACTCTCATTCCCATAGCAACAGCTTATGTCTGGTGTTTCAGTGTCTTCCTCTTCCATTTCCATCCAGACTCTCCTCATTTAGAGGCAATCAAGCCTAACATTTTCAACTCCTATTTTATTTTTCTCTGCAAAATTCAGAAACTCTCAACGCCACCACCTGTATGTCTAAAAAAGAATATCAATGACCATTTAACTTTTAACTGGAACGGTATATATTTAACATATTGGTTTTATCTCCTTCTTTTTGTTTGAGTGTTTTTATAAGAAAAAAATAGAAGGGACTCTTTTAAGCAGGAAATGAAAAAAGGCAAGTGGTGTTATGTGTGGGTGAAAGGGATTCTGGGAGTATTTTGGCACCTTCTGCAGTGTGAACTATTGATGGATGTACTTAGCCCAAGTAGTCCGTATCGCCACCGGCGGCTGCTGTCTGCTTGTTGGCATGCTCTCAGGGCCCCTTCGGAGGAGTCCTTTGATTGGATCAATTTGAGCCTGCAGTAAATGATTGTAAAAACAAAGGACCGTTTTCATCCATCCAGCTCAAAAATCAGTAGTAGATGATCAAATAAAGCATGACAGGTGAGGTGTTTCTGATGATCTCTGGGTGTCTATGTTAAATAATTGCAAAGTTCAGTAGAAATATGTGAGCATTATGAGTAAAGGAGTTCACAACTGAAGGAACTGCCAGAAAGCTAAAAGTCAATTAAATAACAATCAATCCATCACATTTTGTTTGTATAGCACATTTCAGCAGCAAGGCATTTCAAAGTGCTTTACAACATTAAAAACAGAAACAGTCATGTAACATTGAATAAACTGTAAAAAATTAAAATAAACAGCATAAAGTGACTGATTCGATTTCTACCTACGCTGGACTCATCTGGACACTGAAAGGATGCTGTGGTATTGGCAGCAAGGTAAGTCTTCAAGGAGATTCTTTACATCTTGAATGTTGCCAGTGTTGCCTCCATGATCAGACGTGATTGACCAGGACATGTTGAATTGGGTTGGGACCTGAGCAATTTGGAGCCTAGTCAAAACCCCAAGTTATGCTCCTTAAATAGTTATTGAAGCCTTTTTGCTTTGCACAACACTTATCATGGTGAGGCCATCAGAGAATACCATTGCAGTCATAGAGTGGCCTTTAGCTATGCTAAGATAGGTGGTAATATCCACATAATATGGCCCAAGAATTTAGGCCACACAAGGCACTACTTCTTCAACCTTATGTAGAATTTAGACTTTCCTTTAGGTCAGTTTGTTTATTTTTATTGTTTGTACTTTGGATTAGTTTCTTTACATTACCGTTTATATTAGACTAGGTTCAGGTCTTCTGTACATTTTACCTGGTGTTCATCATTTCCTTGATAGAAGTTCCTTCCTACACAGCAAATTCAAAGTATTAGATTTCCAGTGTTGGTGTTGTAAGTTAAAATACAGTGTTAATTCAACACGTGTTTAGTCCAATTCAACACATGAATGTTAGTTTACCTAAAGAGTTGGTGTTATTCCTGAAGATAATTAAAGCAATTCTGGTGTTGATTAGAAATCAACATCAGACAGCTCCTCCCACAACTGCAACATATCTGTAACTGACGTGTTTCTCCCAGAGCGGAGAAAGCAGCTTCTTGTCTGGCGCTTATCATAACAGGTAAGTTCCATGTTAAATGATCATGTTTTAACTATTGTTTATTGTTTATTATTTTCTGTTTGTGCAAGAATATCGATTATTACATAGTTTGTTTAATGTACGTTTATTTGTTTGGATATCACGGTATTACGACTGTTTATTATTTTTGTTAGCAGCTAAGCTAGCCAGCAGCACGAGCTAAAACTGTCAGAAAAATCTGGAGGCCATTTGAGTTAACATTAGCTGCAGGGTCGTTTTCTTTAAGTTTTTGGCTGCAGTGATAGATATTTTTTATAGCAGCGTTTTTTGTCTTTAAAAGTGATCCATAGAACAATCATTCCCGCATCTATATGCGGTTAGAGTATCCCAAATTGTACTCCATCAGAGTAGCATACCTTAAACATGTTTAATTAAGCAAGTGTAAATGTATTTGGTAAACTACTCAAGTACTAATAACTGATTCATAACACCTGATTTAATATTCAAATATATATTTGAATGTGTGAATATTCAAAATATATATTTTGAATATTAATCATATATTATTTATTCTGGTATTTTTTTTTAAAATAATATTACCAGAATAATCTGTACAAAACAGAGTTAGGTTTGGAGGCTGGTTCTAGAACAAATTCACCACGAGGGTCAAGGTAGTCAAGTGTTTTTTGAAACAAAGAAAACTGAGCAATATTTCATCATTTGATATATTAAGTGAGCCAAAGAGCACATACGTCTCCAGAGATTCAGGTTGCAGTTCCCTGGCAGATGGAATGTGTGATCCTATCTCCATACAGCAGCTAAAAGAGCAACACTAGAATATTTAATTCATTGTTAAAGTAAATTGTGAAGGTTCAAAATATCCACACTGAGTATTAACATGAGACATTTATAGTACAATTTCTTCGGTACCTCTTGAACCACCATTTATACATTAAATGACCACTGAACACTCAATTCATAAGTATTCAACATTTCAAAATAAACACACAGAAGCATTAACAAACCTCTTAAGAAGGACATATTTATGTATTTATTGTTAATCTGTTAATGATTTGTTCTGACCATTTGTATTATTTTGGCTGGTATTATTATACATTAAATAGCAATAATCAACCAATAAGATGACTAAAGCACAAGAAACTTAATTATAGCAATGCTATGCACCATATCAGCTTCAGGAGATGATTGAGGATGAGAGATGCTGATTTCTGTTTCTTTAGGTCTGCAGTTCCTCCCCTGATCTATTTTGTCTGGTATCGCACTGCGTCCAATGAACATTTTTTAAAATTGTCTTTATTTATTCTCACTACATTATTCAGCCTGGGACTTGCGTCTTCGCACTCACGTATGTATCTTTATGAGAGGTTTTGCTTGTAAGAACGGTGGAGTATCGGATCAAGAACGTTTTAAAAAGACCGGGTTGATAGCAGCTCACCGCGGCTGCATAGTGTCCGTCTCTAGGCAACCGTGACACAGCGTCGGTCCGTAGCGTTCTGGGGTCCTTCAGCTCCCACCACAATAATTTAGTTTACCTTAATATTTCCTGTGTTTTATTTTGGTCATTATTGTTGCACTTAGACACACCTATAACACACATATTAACACTATCAGACATTTATAGAAATATGGAACAATCGCATCCCGTATCGGTTCAATATGGGACGCAAATTGACAGCCAATACGGGACGATTCCGTATTTTACAGGACGGGTGGCAACCCTACTCGATGTTTTGTACCTGTGGCACATCTAAAATTGACAAATGTTTTTTCTTTATTAGTATGTCATGTTGGTGACTGAAGCTTGTTATGATTACTTCACACATTTCTTCAGACAGGTTGGCACAACTTTCAACCCTCAGTGCAAAGTACCATGAATGCATGACCTTTGTTGTATATTGCTTTCAGTGCTGTTTGATGTTCTTGTTTTGAATAAAGTAGATTATGTACTGCAACTTGTGTTTTTGTAGATTCAAGTGGCATCTAATATATTTTAAAATGAATTTGGGGATTATTGACTACCAGCGGTATTTTCAGAAAAAAGGTTTTATTGGCCCTTGTGGCCTTTGACAGTGAATTGACAGAAAGTGGGTAATGAGAGAAGGGATTAGACATGCAGCAGAAGTCGGGACGCGAATCTGCGACAGCCACATCAAGGACTAAGGCCTCCATATGTGGGCTGTGCAGTTGTGCTTAACCCTGCACCACACAGCACACCCTACCAGTAGTATTTTAAAACTCGATTTCTATGTTCTATATTTACATATTCTGGGTTAAATTAACACATTCATAGTGTTACATTTGACACTATACACTAGTGTTAGGTAAGCAACACTGTGTGTTAATTTCAACTGCGAGTGTTGATTCAACTCTTTCACAAATAACACTTTCGAAAGTGTCATTTTAACACAATCATTTTAACCAATATAGACACTTTCAAAGTGTTGAATTCAACGCTCTAGGAGTTGAATTAACAATTCCAAATTTGCTGTGTACAACTGAATTAGATGCCTTTGAACGGTAGCTGTGTTTCCCTCACCTTAACAGAAGATACCATAGAGCTTGTAGCATGTAAAGCTAAGAGTTATAAACTAGTGGGACATTCCAGAAGTAAGTTATCTGGCGGGCTGCATAGTGGTGCAGTTGGTAGAGCAGTTGCCTTGCAGCAAGAAGGTCCTGGGTTCAATTCCCTGCCTGGGGTCTTTCTGCATGGTGTTTGAATGTTCTCCTAGTGCATGGTGGATTCTTTCCGGGTACTCCGGCTTCTTCCAGAGTCCAAAACATGACTGTCAGGTTAATTGGTCTCTCTGTCAGTGTGTGTGTACATGGTTGTGTATCCTGTTTGTTTCTGTGTTGCCTGCGACAGTTTGGCGACCTGTCCACGGTGACACCGCTCTCGCGAGAATGTTAGTTGGAGATAGGCACCTGCACCCCTCCTTACCACAGTAAGAGACAAGTGTGTATAGAAATGGATGGATGGAAGTTTTCTGAACTAGGACTATAATGCTCCCTAGTTCTTCCACTATCAGTTGTCACCACTAACATCAGCTGCAATTTTTTTGTAAATATGCACAAAACTTTGTCAATATTCCGCTAATGTCAGAACACTATTTCGCAGTTGCTGTGTTTCACACATCAATAACTTTGTTTATGTGATAAGTCATTAAAAACATGCAGCTCCATCATCCTAAAGTACTTTCTGTCATCCTCATTGTGGTTCAGCTGTTGATCATGTGACTCGTTTGATGCAAAACATTGTTTTAATTCTAATATTTTATGAAATACTCTAACTAATTTCCATATGGTAAAAAAACCCGCCTCATGTTAGCACCAATTCAAGAGATTTTTTGAAATTGGCACGTTTCTGTGAGCATATTTTTTTCAAATGTCAAATTGTGAACTATATGTCAATGGAGACAGATATTGTTCCTACTAGTTGCTTTGTTGTGCTCCATTGTGTTCTGTTACTCTCTCTCTCTCCATGTTCTTGGTCACTGAAAACACCAACTTGACAAAGCCATAACGGTCATAATATTATGTCAGATCAGTGTAGATTATGTTGCAAAATGTCTCCTGCTGTAGTGTAAAGAACAAGTACAGATAGCAAGTAAAGTCTGGCCCTTTAATTGCTGAGGAAGGTGTTTCATAAACCACATCGGCAACTTGGAAGCAGCACATTCACTTTCTAATTTACATGTATCGACTTTTCTGTTCTGATTTCCTTTAATAGGCGCTGCTTCTTCTGTTCTTCTGGCGAGATGCCACAGCTGGTAACTTATCCCCTTTTAAAATGCAAAAATTGTTAGAAATCCCATTCTTCCTCTCTACGCTTACACGCACACAAGGCTCTCACAGAAAATGTTGCCATGCAACATCTTCCCCGCGGGGCTGTGTGGATTTCTTCATCTGTGCTTTCGAACATTTCTGTGCACCAAACTGTAAATAATGTTTTTATGTTGCTGATTTATGTCTCTGCTGCGACTCCAACAGCCTTTCCTCCCTCCAACACGCCGGCTAAAACCGCCTCACCTTCCCCTGTTTGGGGCCTGATTAAGCTCAACTCTCAAAGCCTTTTCGCTCAGTTTAAAACTGCAGGGGAAAAAAAAAAAAAAAACTATTCTACTTTTGATCATTAGTGATAATAAATGAATAGACCAGGAGCAAATTGCATAATAATGAGCAGACATAAAATTCTTCTGACATCTTTAAGTCCCTTTCGGTGCCGCTGCTCCTGGTGTCATAAATCATGCAGCGGAGACTTAAAGGATGTTACGTAATCACAAGCCGACGTTCAGAAGACCACACCATGCTGCAGCAGAAGAAAGTGAGGGGTTGGAGTTAAACACAGGCTGTCCTCTGATCTGCCTCTGTGATAAAATAACGAGGCTGCCAGCCACTGATCTGAGGCGCCACAACAGGGAGGGCAAAAGAAACAACAACAAAAAAGAAAAAAACCACTGAAGTCCCCCTCCAGCTTCCCTAGTCACAGCAGATCTGGCACAGAGAATTCACACTCCCAAGACATGTCTATTAATGAAGGGGGCTAAATAATGGAAATTGAGGGTGAAAAGAGAGAGAACTAGAAAGGGGACATCTGGATAATGCTTCGAGGGGATGGTCCATTTATCTCCGTCTTCCAAACAATACTAAATACATATAGAAGCAGCTGCAACACAAAGGTCATTGAGCAAATTCAAATTTAAAGGATTCAGATAAATGTTTGCTTTTTAGCCCGTCTGGTTGTAATGTGTGTCCGCTACCACAAGATGGCGAAAAAATAGTTTTGTTTTTTTTCTTCAGGAGGAAGAAGACGGCAACCTCGTCACTTTAGTGAGCCTAAGGTTTCATTCACACCAAATTAGTTCACTTAAACTCCAGTTCCTTTGTCTAGAAAGTTCCCGTTTGTTCGGGGAACGTAATCAAACTTTGACCTGGGCCAAAGAAGCCACTGTGGTTCGCCTAAAAACCTCAGTCTGGGTTCTGTTGAAGTGAACTCCGGTGTGGATCAAATGCTTCTGGGGTGGACACGAGACCGCCCCAGAAGCAAAATTGCTCTAGAAGACAATTTTGCTTCTAGAGCAAAATTGTCTTTTGCTCTAGAAGTGGGAATTGAACTGTTGTCCAGGGCATTCTGGGTAAATACAACCACAACAAACCAAGTTTAACGATAGCGGGTGAAATGGGTTGTTGTCTTTTGTCAAAAACAAAAGAAATTCTACAACCGCTAAAATCTGGCGCCACTCCATTTTTGTTTCTGTTTTGTGAAAAAGGAAGTTGACCTGAGTGTCTTCTTCAGAGGTTTTCATGTTGTTTCCTTCAGTGGCTCCTGGTGCAGCGCCACCACAGGCGAGGAGGGGAAGAAGTTCTTCAAACAGTTTGATTCGTTTGACACTGTAAGGTGAGACAGAGAACCACACCAACTGACAATGTAACAAATGTTGCAATTTTGGTCACCAATCCAACCGAATCTACTAGATTATCAGGTGTAGAAACACTAAGAAGAGAAAGAAACTATTAGCTGATAATGTAATGCAAGCCTTGCTAACCACGCTAACCCCAAATATCCATCTTCTTTACACCCTTGTCCCTCAGTGGGGTTGGGAGGGTTGCTGGTGCCTATCTCCAGCTAACGTTCTGGGCGAGAGGCGTAGTCACCCTGGACAGGTCGCCAGTCTGTCGCAGGGCAACACAGAGGCAGACAGGACACACAACCATGCACACACACACTCACACCTAGGGACAATTTAGAGAGGCCAATTAACCTGACAGTCATGTTTTTGGACTGTGGGAGGAAACCAGAGTACCCGGAGAAAACCCACGCATGCACAGGGAGAACATGCAAACTCCATGCAGAGAGACCGGGAATCGAACCCAGAACCTTCTTGCTGCAAGGCAACAGCTCTACCAGCTGCACCACTGTGTAGCCCTAACCCCAAATATAAGTTACAGAATTCATTTATTTATATGTAGGCCGCTATAATTGCTCTAAAAGTCTGTTTTACAACCTCTGCTCTCCTGTAACCTAAATATTACATCCCCACCCTCTCCCTGCTTTTTTTCTCTCCAACTCCCCTTCCTCCAACTTCTTCCTCCTTTCATCACAGAACTTTAATTGGGCTCCTTTCTCCCTTTATTTCTCTTCATTCCCACTTCCACGGCGAATTCACGTCCAGTCGAAACATGGATGTTAGCCGCTAATATGGTGCCCTTCTCTGCACTAAGGATAAGTTGTGGTGGAGAACATGAATCACAGAGAAATGGCATATGCTACTGCCGTGCCTGACCTTACAGTGAGAAAAACCACTCCTCGCAGTCCAGGTCCGGAGCGCGCTTTGTCACAACGCCCTGCACTCTCAATGTCCAATCAACCACCCGGCCTGTCACAACGTCTTTTTGTTGATCTTCTCTTTTCTTTTTTTTTTTTTCTTGTTTTTGTTTTCCTGCTCCATCTAAGAAATTACTGGCATATTCTTCAGTACAATTGTATAATTTTCCATCCACCTCTAATTTGCTTGCCTGAAAATTCAACTGATTAGAATTTGATTGTTTGGAAGAACAAGCAAGGCTTCTTTTTTTTTCCCAGAGGTGAAAATTGGAGCTGTCATTTTGGCTACATTGTTGTCTTGCAAATATAGTATTCACAAAGTGCTTTTTACAGGGAAATATCAAGTTTTACATTCAGTATGTAAAGAGGACTGTATTATGGAATGTAATCAGGGTGACTAATTGAAAAAGTGGTGCTTCAGTCTCACTCCACCACCTGATCACGAGAGAAGAAGAATATGCATATGGAGCCATAAAACTGGATAAAATCTGTTTCTTTTCTTTTTGTTTTGGAGCAGATTTGAAGTAGGTAACAACATTTTTCAAAACCTTCAAAATCTTTGGTATACACTAATAATTATCTCATTCTAGGTACTGCAGTTCAAATTTTAGGCTATTAACATAACTTCTGCTGACAGTGGAAATAATTCCATGACTAATTAATGAGCAATGCTGTGTGTCAGAAGTCAGTGGAAGTTTAACCACAGCTTGGTTTAGCCGTACCTGCTCTCATTAAAAAGATGTCCATACTAGTCTGACTTGAAGGGGGCTTGGTGCTCTGGGGTATCAACTGTGCCCACCTAAAGGAGTTAAGCTGCTAAAGAGAATTTAAGACGCATACAAAAAAATCTGAAGACACAAAGGAGATCTTATGGAACATCCTGTCCAGTCTCTTAACTGTAAATTGTAAACCTGTGGAACATAAATTAGTTTAGGAATTAATTTGTCTTTAATTCCATGTTCAGACGCCCAAGGTCCAAGTCACAGCACTATTCTACCAGACAACTCTGGCTGAGTGTTTGGGCTGAAAGGAACTAGATGAAGCTTCTGTCTAAAGCAGGACTGTCCAAGGTTGTTCATGTTCCAGTTCTCTTCTTGCTCAATACCCTCAGCATGTCACTATCTGGGCTTCCATTGACCATATAACTGCACAGTTTGACATTTGAAAATAAATCCCTATAATGGGAACACAGCAATTTTGAAAAACTTGGTTTTCGATAAGCTGAATCTGAAAAGTATTTTTAAACTTCTTTTCTGTTTCGAAATAATGCTTAAGTTTATTTTTTTTCTTTGGTTAAACTTTTTGTCCCCAATATAACTTCGTAGGTCAGAGGTTCCTGAAGCACTGACAATCTGAAAGGTTAGAATAGTACTATGCGTCAATCAAATAAGATTAAAAAGAATACATTCATTTTGTTTTTGAGCTCATATGTCTATTTAACAATTTAGCAGCAAGAAAGCAGTTTTGAACTGAAAAGGCTGTTTTGTCTATACAATTTACCATTAAACACAACTGTGATCAATTAAAAACATGCAATTAATTCATTTAAAAATGTAATTGAATCCCATCAATTTTTTTATCAACCAAAAATAGTTGAAAACAGCTTTGGATTCAAATTTAAATAATCAAAGATTCATTTTTTTCTCAGTCTCTTTCCACCATTACATTCTGTAAAGTCACATAGAGTGCAGTGCATCTCCTAACATTATGCTTGATTGATCATCATTACCTTGCTGCACAGTGCCATAAAAATCCTTTTAAGGATATAATGAAGCCGTCGCAAGTGCCCAACATGGGCTGCATGAAATGATCATCAGGCACACAGTGGGCAGCACCTTGCAGGATAGGTACTTAACACTCGCTTCACACACACACTCAGTGGGAAGGGTTCCATCTGTGGGCCACCAGATAGCGCTTGTAACACTTGAGATTACTCTTGTAACACTTTAGTTATCTCACACACATTGAGAGAGAGGGAGAGAACCGTATCTTCTGAATTTCTGACTTTCACACGCACAGAAAAGCCACTAGGTGCTGCTTATCCTAATTGCTAAATCATGCGGTAAAGAGCAGGAGCCCCAACTCACAACAGCCAGACTGAGTCAAAATGGTGATTTGTCATAGTTTACAATTCAGAACCAGAGGTGGATCTCTGTTTTTTTATTCACAAAGGCAGGTGGAGCAGTCAGTACATTTTTGCAAATATATTTTTTTACTCATTCTCCATCTGTTCTCTTTACTTACATGATGGTGTTTTCAGGCTTCACCAATTCAAAGACTTTTTAAGACCAATATGAATTCAATTTAAGAGACAGAAATGTACAAAAAAAAACAACAATTATACTCAGCCAAGTGAGTAAGCATGGCAAACTATTGAGAAAGTAATGGTACTCCTTATGAGATAAACTACAGACATTGTCACATTCTTACTCTAGTTTAGCGGTTCTCAACGTGGGTGGTAATGCCCCCAAGGGACGTTCAGAGGACGGCAAGGGGCGCTGGCGGACATTTTTACAAAAGGGGGGCGCTGGGATGCCTTTGGGGGGCTTTTGCTCGAAGGTCAACTTTACACCTTAAATGCACAACAATACCAGTTTAGACTTTGAGCAACTTGGTAAAACTGTATTGTGTAACATTAAATCATGCTTGGCTGCAGCTGTATTGATGGCAGCTCTTCTTCTATTCAGTGTTTGTTAGCTTATTGGTGCAGCTCCGTTCTCCTGCAACTGGTAGCTAAAATCACGATACCCTCACTGTGTATCCCTCTGAAAAATGAACCCATTTAAATAAAGAAATGAAGAAATCCCTCCATGGGTGATACCACGATAGAGAGCGTTCATTTTATAGTGTTAACACTGGTGCTGTAAGTGGTCCGGTATGAAACGGGGGTGATAAACAACACATCACTTTTAAATTTCAATAATCAGAATGCAGAAATTGTTTCCGTTGTTTTAAAAGGTTTATGTCAGTCTGTGTTTTCCCCATTGATACTCTTCCCGACCGCCCTGCACCTCAGGGGGTTAAAAAACACGACGCACACATTGCGAAAAACTCTGAAACAGGAGAAGCGGGACATAAAACGAAGCGACGAACTAGATGTGAATTATGGCATAAAAACATAGGAGAATCCGACGCTGAACAGTGAAAAAATCAACACATGATGTGAAACATATGACAATTAGACGGCGCAGCAGGTGATGAGTGAAGATTACTGAGCGTCAATAAACTATAAAATAAATCTAGCAACAGGAAAGAAACTAAAGTGGACATAGCAATAGATAGATAGATAGAGGATAATACTAATCAAAGGAAACTAAATGGAAATGAATGAAGAACAAAATGCAAGAAAAAACTAAGAAACTAAAGTAAGTACAGAGGAATAAACTGGTATGGCAAGACCTTTCGAGCAATAATTAATACAGAGGACTGTATGGCAAGAATAAACAGACACTATTTCCAGATAAAAGATAAAATAATATTGTTGAAATGTCATGGGTTTGTTGAAACCACATCTAATACTGAGAATAAATATATCTTACAGACCATTGGAACTTTTGTTTTTCCACTGAAAGCTCTGGTTTGCACAATAAATGCCATGTGGGTGAAGTTTTATGGATGATGCTCTGATGTCCCATTCTCCTGAAGGCAGCACAGAGCTGCACCAACAGAAACCCACTGAAACACTGAAGATAAAAAGATTAATGTAGTTAGAGTTCTATCCATATTTTAATATGGCAGAGCTCAGTTGTTATGCAAATAGATCAAAGTTTAAACTGGCATTGCTGTACATCTTTTATCTGGTCATTTTGTGGAATATTTAACAACTAGAAAATGGCAAAGAACAAGAATATAATTTCCACTCTGACTGCCTGCTGTTAGGTCTACCGATTTTAACTTGAATGTTCATTGCATTTTTCGTAGACGCCTGTGAAAATAATTTCCATTCCCATGGCTTTTTTGTTCTCTGGGAAATTATTTTTGATGATAAATACAGAAACAAACATAAAAATCAAAACATATACAATAGTGATAGTAATATTAATAATAAAATAATGGTCAGTGCAAAGCAGCCTACAAATTCTTTGGTGGGGGGCGGTGAGGGACCTGGATAAAGGCTAGGGGGGCGCTGGCCCAAAAAAGGTTGAGAAACCCTTCTCTAGTTAAAGACATTAATTGAATTGAATTCTCTTTGGTTTCTGTTCTCCTTCTCAACTGTATTTCCCTCCATAACAACTTTGTTGGCATAAAATTCTTCAGTTGACCAGCGCGTTTGAAAGCCACTAAACCTCAGACTTCAAAATGACTTGGATGTATTGCTGCTTTAGATCAGTGCTAGTAGTATTAGCAGTGCCAAGCATTTTCTGGGGACCTTTAGCCACTCCAGGGGATCGAAAGGGTGACATTTTTGGGCTCTTGGCAGAAGCTTTGTGCTTCTCACTCTTCATATGACTCTGAAGTCTTAACCCCAGTAGCTTCAAGTTTTTCAGCACAGAATGCACCTCGCATAGGTTAGCTACAGGGCAAAGACGTTAGATAAGGTGAATGTCCTCAAGTAGCTAACCGGTGATAAATTTCCACTTAACCCATGATAGACACAAAAAGAGCTAGCTAGCAATGATATATTCGCAAGTTAGTGATAGTCCCAACTGCCTTAAATCACAAAACACAATGAAGTTATCGGTGTGTTACTCATATTTGCTTGATGAAAACGTCAGGCAAACGTAAGGGAAAAAACCCAGACATAATTTGAGATCTAATAGTGTTGCCACAACAAAATTTAAGACCTAGTAAGTAGTTTTAAATTAACTTGTTTTAAAATTAATTTTAAGTGCTTTTTAATATTGTTTTAATACTTTAATTTTAGATCCATAAATTTTAGACTTTTTAAGGATGTGTGGACAATTTAATATTCAAATTATGCTGCCAGGCACAGTGACAAATTGTTTTTATTATTTGGGCATAATTTTGGACAAGCATGCTGTACTAAAATGCTTCCACAAAAATATTCTATGCAGCCTAAAAGCTCAGATATTCAGTCAGTGCGAGTTAGAATATAGAAACAACCCAAGTTTTGGCTGTTTCTTTTCATCATTTTTTTTTTTTGTCCTCCAAAACTATTTACGCTCACTTTATTCTGAGGCCAGAGCTTTGTTTACAACTCAAGAAACAAACTGCACTTTGAGGGAGTTTTAATGTCAGCATAACGGAATGTGTTTCAGCATCTCTGACACCGTTGATTACACTGCCTACGCCTGGCTATGTAATGCATGCAAAACGCTGTTTATGGGAAACCGTGTGAGGAACGACTTCCTGGAGCGACTTTGAAAGTGGACTATTAAGTCTGGGGCTGCAGCACACTGCCAAACAGCTTCGGTACAAAAATCCAGCTGAAGTCAGCCTCTAAGCAGATGTCTAATTTTCTGCAGCCTTTAAAGGGAATGTCAAACGTAGGGTGTAAAATTGCTGCTTAAATGGCAAAACAACTGTGGGGGGCTGGAGGTATTAGATTCAGGCATTACCTATGGAGGTAATGTGAGAAGTTAAGCTTGTGTTGAATGCAGTTTCCCAGATTTAGCGATGAAAGTCAGTGGAGATGCACAGATTCACTAATAGGAAGAGGTTAAAGCCGTGGCATGGAAGAAAAAAAATGTTTCCTGTAAAAAAATTTGGAAGACTTAAAAAAAAAGAAAAAGAAAACAAACCATATTAAAACTCTGCGACAGTGGATCAAATATGGAGAATTTTTGATTTTTTAATTTATGGTCACATAAATTATCTTCATGGTTGTGGTTTGGAGACCCCAGGTCGACTTAAATAAGTGCAAGCTATTAACATAAACCATGGATATGAGGGCAAGTGCTTTAAGCTTCAGAACCATTTGTGCCCATATTTTAGAGTCTTATTTTGAAGTAAGAAAGAAAGTTGTTCTGAAGGTCTGACAAAAAACCAAAAACAAATATTGCATACACAACATAAGTTGTGGTGAGAAATGTTTAACCATTAAACCATTTCTATGGGTTGCTAGGTAGATAACAAGAAATGTTGAAAGAGGAATAAACAAAATCTGAACGTTTTTACCTAGACTGGCTAACCTTTAGCTGCTAACACAAGGAATCTGCTTTGTGTCTTTCTGTGTACCCTAAACTAAAACACTAGTTCTTTGAGGAAGTAATTGTTCATATTTCTGTTGATTTTCCTTTATTGTCAAATATTTTTTATGATCAGAACATATTTTACATCAAATAGAAATAACCTCAATCACTACAAAAATATCTTCATTTTGCTTAAGCAAAAATCTGAATCTTTTTTTCTCTGAAAATATTAGTTAATTCTAGTCAAACCCAATATTTTTTTTCTTGCGCTGGATGTGTCATCTGCCATCTGCTCGATTCAATTCAGAAATACTTAATTAATCCCAAAGGGAAAATAAATACTGTAATTTTTTGAGTACAAGTTTCTTCAAGGAGTTGTTGTAACTGCTGATGGCTCGGACAGGAAGTGTTACTTCTCCATGACTGCAGGATTTGTTAGACGGTTATGAGCAACAGGATAAACTTTTGAAGGTCAGTCACATAGACTTTTGGGCAAAGAGATTTCCCATAAATCTCCAATAAGTTCATAAGTCTGAACCTTTTCCAGTTGAAGTCTGCCGTCTTCTTTCCTCATCAAAGTTTACGATAAATGACACATTTGGTTTGCTTACTTGTCTGTGCAGGAGCCCACGCAGCACGCTGCGACCATTTTCACAGTCAAATAAACTAAATAATAGGACTTCAGCTGTTTCTGACAAGCTTTACAGGAGTTAAGGAGGTAGTTTTAACATCTGTCAAGGTGGAGTGAGCTGCTTTCTAAAGAGGTTGATGTCACATGCAAAGGGTCCATACTGAGATTATATAACACAAAGATGAACTATGTTTGCTATGATGATGTATTAGGGCCCCTGTAGACAGAAATAAAAAGGAAAAGTAAATTCCTATTCCCAAAAAAATCAGAAATTTCTACATTTTTTCTAGAAAATTTGAGATTCTTCTTAAGGTTTCATTTTCAAAAATTGAACATTTTTGACTTCTGAAAATTGCCCAGAAAATTTCCAAAAGTCAAATGTTCACCTTTTCAAACTCGGAAATGTACTTTAATTTACGTAGTTTGCTAACTAGGTGACTTCAGAAGACAACTGCTTTAGGCGTATTAAAGTAAAGTCAGATTTTTCAACTGTCCTGTTACCTCACAATCACACACACTGTGTTGGTCTATCATAGAAAATCCCAATGAAATCCACTGAAATCTGTGTTGAAATATGTGGAAAGCTTCAAAGGTTACGTTGTGCCCGTCCCCCTCACCCCCCCACCCTCAACCTCTCTAAATATTATTGTAAGAGAAATGCAGTAGTGAGCCAGAGAGGTGAACCCTGAGGCTGTGCAGGTGGAGCGGCCATGTTGGGCTGCCAGGGGAAACCTGGAGTGTTGGAGTGGACTTCCAGCTTGGCAGGATGACACAGGAGGAAGTCACTCTGTGGGCGCCCGACGATCTGACTGAGGCTGAAGGAGAAGCGGGGGGCTAAGCGTTGATCAGCCACAGACGAGCAGGTACACCAGCAGAAAAACTAGGTCCAGGTTCAGATGGACAGGACACACATGTGTACAGACACCCTGGACTAAAAAGCCACTATGTGAATTTAGCTAATTAAATGGGTCAGAGGCTCCCACTGGAGAAATTCTGCTGTGATTAATGTGGGACAGCTGGCTACAAGTTTGTTCAACTGTGACCCATGTGCTAACCATCTTCTCTGGCCTTTAGCATGAATGCTAAATCTATTAGCTGTGGCTCTTTTAGACATAAAACAAACATTTTTACAGCATCTTGTACATTTTGAAAATGGATGTTTTACAGCCTGTGTCAATGATATTATTATTATTCTGAGTTTATTTTAGCCTTCATGCTAAAATAGATTTATTATGAAGGCGTAAAATCTCAGTTAAAGAGATTTTACGTCGGTCATGATAGCCAATGCCAATATAACTGGGTGATGGTGTTGAAATCTGATTGGATGAACACTTATTGCTGAGGAAGACTGTAGATGGAACAAAATCAGAAATGATCATGACCCCTGAAACATTCTGTAAAATGACAATATCACAACACTTTCATATGCACAGAGTGAAGAGAAATTACCAGAAAGCAGCTGTGTAGCCCTGGGAAATGTAATTATCAGTAAGGATAATCACATTTTACGAGAAACTTTGGATTCAGGGAAGATAAAGAAAACAAACCAGGGGTGTCAAATAGAAGAAAGATCTGTCCACACAGATATGACATACTTCCTGGGTAGCAGGCTGATAACCAACCCGCTTTGCAGCAGATGAGCATGTAGGAGCAACATTCTAATCTGACACTCCTGGGTCAACCTCCAGTAATTCTGATGCTTAAATTTAAACCAGGTCAGCTGGTTCATCAGTCAGATAACCAGCTACTTCCTGCAGTCTGTGCTTTGCAGTTTTGATGGGAAATAAATTGTTTGGACCAGATTCAACACAACACATGGGTGTGTGTTGTTGTCTGTTGGCCTTTTTCACAGCAAGCTTATGTTATTTATTAATTAATTAATTTTTTTTACAAAAGACTTGGAAGTAGTCACATATGTGTCAAGGGCTGGGGATTTGGATAAAAGCTCTGTTTTTGCTCACATTCTCACTGGATGGTTGAAATGTTCTTCAAAGTATTTGTTCACAGAGTTATGCGACTTCCTTGGATGTTTCATCCTTTCACTACCAACTCTGAGCATGTGTGACCATTACCCTCATATTCCTGGTAGACTCGGTTCAATTAGGAACCAAAGTTTCAACATCTATACCATTTTCATCTGGTTGGAGTCCAACCAACCTGTTCCCCTCCATGCCTGTGGGGGCGCTGCATCAAAAACCACTGAAGGAAAGGACACCAAAGCGGACACTGAGCACAACTTCCTGTCAGAGGCTTCTTCAGATTTGTTGTCAGATCCTGCCTACCACCATCCAAGACTATTTGAAGATACTTGGTTGACATGAGCTATGGCAACATTTCATTTACCTTTGGGTTGAATAAAGTATTTTTTAACTGAATTAAATCAGTTGAATCATTCCCCTCTGACCTCTTGTCACGCAACTGCTGCCTAATGGATGCTGTCTGCTTTTCATACCACAATCTGTAAAAATCCCAATATAATAAAAGTTTCTGAAATATTTAGAGCCTGTCTAGAACCAACGTCCATGCCACGTTCAAAATCGATCAATCCCCATGACTTCTTTTTCTGACACTTGGTTTAAACAGAAAGTCATCACTGTGTCTAAATAACACAAAAACATTGAGTGGGTGCCTTATGATTAGTTGTTTCACTATTGAAGTTAACAGGCATTCAGTTTACCTAATGAAAAGGCAGATTAGTGCATGTATCCTTCAGGCACTTTAAACTTCCTGGAAACCAATCAGAGATCCTGCTATCAACATTTAGTATTAGACATCACAGCCTGCATAGTAACACTGTTTCCCTGCTTCCTGTGAAACACTGTGATCATCTAATGAGTATTTTCCAATGCTTCATTACAAACCGATGATACAGCCAATACAAATCATCATACGCCGTCTGAATCACCAGCTTTATTTGTATCTTCTTCCTCTGCATAATTTATAGCCGAACACTGAACAGCAAGCCAGTTTTTTAACTTTTCTCAGTCTGGAAATAAACTTCAGGTTATGAGCTTAAATATTCCTCTCACATTGGTTTCCATTACCATCTAAATGAAATGAGTGCTGCTAGAACATTGATTTCAAGTAAATCCTAACAAGGAGCAAATGGAAATCAAAAGTGAGTAATTTCTACTTGACGGCGGTCACATGGTCTACCTGGTAGGGCGCAGTTAAAGTGCGGTGCTCGGAGGGATCACATGGAACAGAACCCCCAGGTCGGAAGCTAATGAAATACTTTTAATTAATTCCTTCTCCAAGGTCCACCTCTCCCACCCCGCATGGATCTGAGCAAACATGACTTTAGGCAAGCTCAGACACAAGGAGGTTGTGTTGACTCTGGTAAATGTTAAATCATTGGTTCCCTGTGTTTGTTCTCTATTTAAAGGCAGACAGGGTGAAAGCGCCGTCTGGCACACATGCGTCCCCCCAGTGACTGTCAGCCAGCAGTCCGACATTTTCTGAAGGGTTTTGCAACGCGACTTCTCTGCAGATGAATTAAAAAGACTTGGAACTTTGCGGGCGGAGCACAAGCATGCAGATTTATGAGGTTCTTAGAAAGAAATGCCTGGCGTGAAGGAAGGAGTGAGGAAATAAAATTTAGTCAAGAAATTGCTTAGTTTGATTTGTGTGCCACCAACAACATCAAATGATAAACCTGTGAGATTTTAGCCAGGGCTGAAGCAATGATGGACTTCTGCAACTACATTCATAACTTCTACTCCATGTTCCCTGAGTAACTTAGCAAAATGACTACATATAATGAAATATTTAACAGCAG
Organism: Poecilia reticulata; assembly: GCF_904066995.2. NCBI lineage: Eukaryota > Metazoa > Chordata > Actinopteri > Cyprinodontiformes > Poeciliidae > Poecilia > Poecilia reticulata. Next base: position 41,412 of record NW_027675175.1, on the reverse strand, counting down.
TGTGTTATAAATGTTGTGTTTGCTTTTGAAGAAGACAGAGCTATAAGTAAATCACTGACTGGAGAACTTCAGAAGTAACGTCCGCACCTTCTTCAAAGACAGCGAGAAGTCTCTAGAGCTGCGACTGGCCCTGATAATAAATCTAAAATGTTCCAGATGCAACACATGGTCTGGTGTTGTACAAAAGTAAAAATATGTCTTGCTGAAATTTGCTGAAGGTTTTCTACTAGTCTTTTCGCGACAAAGCAAATAGAAACAAAAAGAAACCAATTAAAAAGGTTTTTCTGAAATTTGAGTTCAGACAGAAACACATTGTTTGATTGCATTTTGAAGCAGTTTGGAAAATGACATCACAGCAGGATAAAGCCTACTAACTGCTAGCATACTGCTCTTTTCCACTAGCGCCCACTCAACTTGGCTCCAAGTGATTCTAAGGGTTTTACATGTGGTTCTGTAGCACCAGCCCCTATTTTAAAACGAACGTCTGAGGTTCCACTACTGTTCAAACTCTGGGGCCTCCCAGCTAAATGACGACCCCCCAAAGCCACTAGAGCTGTTACTCAACTGTAATGGAAGATCACTGGAACTGGAACACAAATGTATGGAGAGGTTGTGATTTTTTTCTTTACCTTCCATCAGGGGCGCGGTACAGGGGGGGAAAAGTGATGACAATCCTAAGGGCCCTTGACCAAAGGGCCCCCCCCCAAAAAAGGGCCCTGTCAATTACTGTTATTGTGTTTTTTGAAATTGTTTTTAGCAGTAAAAATGAAATGTTATCCCTGCCAGACCAAAAAACATCCATATTTGCCTTGAACTCCCTCGTATCTGCGTTAAATGGTTCATTCCTGCTTGGCGCGCTTGACGCTAAGCTGTTTTCAGCAGCTGTCAGTATAGGACAAGAACGACTGTGGCAGTTACTATGCTGCTTAGAAAAATTATAATGTCAAGTTTTAAAAAGAAATAGAGCGATAAGAGAGAAAAAGACAAGTGTCTATTTGTAACAGTTTTTCTCCAAGAAAGGTGAGTAGACTGTGAGATTATCAACCATTTAGCTGTGAGGATTTGAGTTTTCTTTGTTATTTTTGGTTCTGTTCCTTGCAAATCTCTGGTGTCCTCTCTTCCTCCTTGTTTCCCAGGTGTGTCTTGTTCCTTGATTAACCTCCCTGTGTATTTCAACCCACCTGTGTCCTTTGTTCCTTGTCGGGTCCTTGTCTATTGCCGTCTTGTTGCTCATCGGTTGACATTAGCATAGTTAGCTTAGCTACAGACTATTGTCGACTCCATAGCATTTAATGAATTAAGGAAAAGAAATACCAAGATATTCATATATTTAACTTGTCCCTGTAACTTTTACCACACTTGACAACGGGTGAGTCAGTCAGCAGTCGTATCCCCGATATCAACATAAACCCCTTAACTTCGTCCCAGTGAAAAAGATGAGCAACACTGTATCCAATGTCAACCTAGTTGGCATCATTCCAGTGATTCTATAAGGATTTCTCTGTCTTTGCTCATTTTACGATTACACAACAAAAATAATATATTTGTTGCAGACAGAAATTCAAACAATCTTTATGAAATGATAAAAAAACTGCTCATGTCTCAACTGCAACCAGTCTAAACATTTTACCTTAGCTTGCATTTAAATTACAGATATATATGCCACGTCCCTTCTGACCCGTCCTCTCCTAATTGAAATTAAAGCTCCAGCACGTAACCTTTATAAAAAATATTTTTAATGTATTTGTTTGAGCTGTCATTGTGTTGTGACAGTATGGCATGAGAGATATTTTGTGAAAAAAATTCTCTGCCTTCTCCCAGTGCTATCTAGAAACAACCAGAGGTAGGAGGCGGGTTTAACGCCGTCAATCGCAATCTCATCCCTCCTCCCCTTGCTCTGTGCTATGCTGCAACTAGCATAGCATTCACAGATTCAACCTGTGAATGCTCAGTTTAGTTAATATATCTACCAATGACAGATAAACGATTTTCCTGTAACAAGTTGTTTCTCCACCATTAGCACATTTAACAGTGAGTGAACGAGTTGATTAACAACATTAAAAGGTGGGGGGCCCAATTAATTTTTTGTCGTGGGGTCCAAGATCCTGGCGGCGCCGCTGCCTTCCGTCAGTGACACTTTATATTTCACTCGTTTATTCTGCTGAGTTTTTGGAACGTTGAAGGGAGTTGAATTCAATAGATTACTATTAGCAGCAAGAGATACGATGGTCTCTTACTGCCTGACATATCTAAGGAAGGTTATAGTCGCCATTTTGTTTGTCATACCTACAGGGGATGCTCTTTGGTTACACAGCCTCAGGTGACACTAGTAAGAAAAGACATTTTAATGTATACAGCACCATTCATAGGGCAAAACCACTAAGTGCTTCACTAAAAGTACAGACGTAAAAATAAAACACAAAGGCTAAAATGTAGGGGTTAAGGGTAAGACAAACAAGCCAAATCGAGTTAAAAGCCAGTCTCACTACTTGAGTTTTCAGCTGCTTGCTAAAAAAAACACAAAAAAACAGACTCAAAATAGGATAAAGACGAAGGCAACATATTCCACAACCTGGGGGTTGTAAAAGATTTATCCCCTCCTGCTTCAAATGTGTATGTGAACTCTTCTACAGCCTTTAACTAGAAGATCTTAGACGTTTAGAAGGGTCGAAAAGGTCAGCGATTTGATTTAGGCTGCAGCTTAACAACACAGAGCTCTGAAAGGGAGGACTAAGATTCTGAAACAGACCAGTGCCCAATGCAGAAGGATTAAAACAGGAGTAATGTGTGCATGTTTTGTTTGTTAGTTAAAAGCCTGGCTTGCTGGTTGCCAGGAGATGTAATGGTTCGATAAATTCACTTTTATGTGTGTGCTGTGATTCTGAGTCTCTGAACATTTTTCTTCTGAGCTGTTTTATTCTCTCCTTTTTCTCTTTTCTGAAACATCCACAGCTGTTCCTTGTGTTCAGCCAGTCCTTGGATGGCAATCCGTCTAAATGACAATGACTCGTTCTTGTGATTCTAGTCAACATTATATTTAAAATTACAATTAACCTGGTTTTTAGTTTTTAATAAATATTTAATAAGACACCGATGTTGTAATTTGAGTTCTCTGTGTGTTTATTTTTGGTTCCGTCTCTAGTGTGTCTCCATGCTGTCCTTTGTTCGCAGGTGTGTCTTGTTCCCTGATTACACTCTGTGTATTTAAAGCCACCTGTGTCTTTGACAGGTCCTGGTCGTACGTCTGGTCTTACGTCTTGTGTAGCATCATCAGCTCTTGTTTCAGTCAGTTTTATCAGTTACTACCAGTTTTGAAGATTAGCCTTTTGTTCTACTGTGGACTGATTGTGCTGATTCCTTGATTAAATCTTCATCATTCACAATACCTGGGTCTGCCGCATCTCCCTCAACACCACCGTTGCCGCAACTTGACATGATGAGGGCAGCTAAGCTTTCTCCAATTAGCAAGAGGCATGGCATCTATGATGGCTGTCCCTGATTTACACAAAACAAATATAAAGTTTAAATATTCTAAATATACTTGCAACTTTTTGCTCTTTCAAAGGCTCAATTATCTCCTCAGTATGTGACTTGAGTTTTACAGAAACCTAGAAATGACCTAATAATTTTACTCAAGTCTTTGGAAAATACATATCTAAAGTTACAGTACTTCCTTCAAAGGTGTGTCTTAGAAAAAGACTCAGTTTGAGACAGAAGAGTATCATTCCATGCATCCATCCATTCATTTTCTTCCGCTTATCCAGGTCGGGTCGCAGGGCAGCAGCTTCAGAAGGGAGGCCCAGACTTCCCTCTCCCCACCACTACTTCCAGCTCCTCCGGGGAATCCCAAGGCGTTCCCAGGCCAGCCGAGAGACATAATCCCTCCAGTGTGTCCTGGGTCTACCCCGAGGCCTCCTCCCGGTGGGACGTGCCTGGAACACCTTCCGGCGTCCAGGAGGCATCCTTCCAGAAGCCCGAGCCACCTCAACTGCTCCTCTCGACGAGGAGGAGCAGCAGCTCTACTCAAAGTCCCTCCTGGATGACCGAGCTTCTCACCCTTTCTCTAAGGGAGAGCCCAGCCACGCTGCGGAAGAAACCCATTTCGGCCGCTTGTACCCGTGATCTCGTTCTTTCGGTAATGACCCAAAACTCATGACCATAGATGAGGGTGGGAACGTAGATTGACCGGTAAATCGAGAGCTTCGCTTTTTGGGTCAGCTCTCTCTTCACCACGATGGACCGGTACAGCGCCCGCTTCACGGCAGATGCTGCCCCAATCCGCCTGTCGATCTCCCGCTCCCTTCTTCCCTCATTCGTGAACAAGATCCCAGATACTTAAACCCCTCCACTTGAGGCAGGACGACCCCCTGACCCGGAGAAGGCACTCTACCCTTTTCCGGCTCAAGAACATGGCCTCGGATTGGAGGCACTGAGCCTCATCCCGGCCGCTTCACACTCGGCTGCGAACCGCTCCAGTGAGAGCTGCAAATTACGTTCCGATGAAGCCAACAGAACCACATCATCCACAAAAAGCAGAGATGCGATCCTAAGGCCACCAAAACGGATCCCCTCAACACTTCGGCTGCGCCTAGAAATTCTGTCCATAAAAGTAATGAACAGCATCAAAGGGCAGCCTTGGCGGAGTCGAACTCTCACCGGAAAAGAGCCCGACTTACTGCCGGCAATGCGGACCAGACTCTGACACCGGTCATACAGGGACCTGACAGCCTGTATCAAAGGGGCCGGTACCCCATACCCCGGAGTACCCCCACAGGGCCTCCCAAGGGACACAGTCGAACACCTTCTCCAAGTCCACAAACACATGTAGACTGGTTGGGCGAACTCCCATGCACCCTCCAGGACCCTGCTGAGGGTGTAGAGCTGGTCCAGTGTTCCACGACCAGGACGAAAACCACACTGCTCTTCCTGAATCCGAGGTTCGACTATCCGACGGACCCTCCTCTCCAGACCCCTGAATAGACCTTACCAGGGAGGCTTAAGAGTGTGACCCCCCTGTAATTGGAGCACACCCTCCGGTCCCCCTTTTTAAACAGGGGACCACCACCCCAGTCTGCCAATCCAGGTGAACTGCCCCCGATGTCCATGCGATATTGCAGAGTCGTGTGCGCCCACACAACCCAACAACATCCAGAGCTTTAAGGAAATCCGGCGGATCTCATCCAGAGCCTTAAGGAACTCCGGGCGGATCTCATCCACCCCAGGGGCCCTGCCACCGAGGAGCTTTTTGGCCACCTCGGCGACCTTGTCCCCAGAGATTGGAGAGCCCAACCCAGAGTCCCAGGCTCAGCTTCCTCACAGAAGGCATGTTGGTGGGATTGAGGAGGTCTTCGAAGTATTCTGCCCACCGGCCCACAACGTCCCGAGTTGAGGTCAGCAGCACACCATCCCCACTATAAACAGTGTTGTTGCTGCACTGCTTCCCCTCCTGAGACGCCGGATGGTGGACCAGAATCGCCTCGAAGCCATACGGAAGTCTGTCTCCATGACCTCTCCAAACTCCTCCCACGCCGAGTTTTTGCCTCAGCGACAACCCGAGCCGCATGCCGCTTTGCCCGCCGGTACCCATCAGCTGCTTCTGGAGTCCCACAGGCCAAAAAGGCCCAATAGGACTCCTACTTCAGCTTGACCGCATCCCTCACCGAAGGTGACCACCAACGGGTTCGAGGATTGCCGCCGCGAGAGGCACCAACAACCTTGCGGCCGCAGCTCCGTTACGCCGCCTCGGCAATGGTGGTACGGAACATGGTCCACTCAGACTCAATATCCCCCTCCTCCAAGTTCCAAGTTCTGCCGGAGATGAGAGTTGAAGCTCCATTTCACAGGGGACTCGGCCAGACGTTCCCACCAGACCCTCACTACACGTTTGGGCCTGCTCGGAGCCAACTCGCCACCAGGTAGTGATCAGTGGACAGCTCCACACCTCTCTTCACCAGAGTGTCCAAGACATACGGCCGCAAATCCGATGAGAGGATGACAAAGTCAATCATCGAACTGCAGCCTAGGGTGTCCTGGTGCCAAGTGCACATATGGACGCCCTTAAGCCTGAACATGGTGTTGGTGATGGACAATCCGTGACGAGCCCAGAAGTCCAACAATAGAACACCACTCGAGTTCAGATCAGGGGGGCCGTTCCTCCCAACACGCCCCTCCAGGTCTCACAGTCATTGCCCATGTGAGCGTTGGAGTTCCCCAGTAGAACAAGGGAGTCCCCAGGAGGGGCACACTCCAGCACCCCCTCTAAGGACTCTAAGAAGGGTAGGTAATCCGAACTGGTTTTTGGCCCGTAAGCACAAACAACAGTCAGAACCCGTCGTCCCCCACCCGTAGGCGGAGGGAGGCTACCCTCTCGTTCACTGGGGTGAACCCCAATGTACAGGCGCCCAGAGGGGGGCCAACAAGTATGCCCACTCCAGCCCGGCGCCTCTCACCGTGGGCAACTCCAAAGCGGAACTACGCCCAGCCCCTCTCAAGGAGACTGGTTCCAGAACCAGAGCCATGTGTTGAGGTGAGGCCGACTATTTCTAGCTGGAACCTCTCAGCCTTGCACAGTAGCTCCGGTTTCTTCCCCACCAGAGAGGTGACGTTCCACCTCCCAAGAGCCAGCTTCTGCAGCTGAGGATCAGACCGCCAGGGTCCCCTCCCTCGGCTGCCGCCCATAGCACAATGCACTCGACCCTTTGGCCCCTCCGACAGGTGATGAGCCCATCCGAAAGGGACCCACGTCTCCTCTTCGGGCTTAGCCCGGCCGGGCTCCGTGGGTAAAAGTCCAGCCACCAGGTGCTTGCCATCGTGCCCCACCTCCAGGCCTGGCTCCTGAGTGGGGCCCCGGTGACCCGCGTCCTGGCGAGGGAAAACGAAGTCCAAAGTTTGTGTTCATCATAAGGGGTCTTCGGGCTGCGTATTGTCTGGTTCCTCACCTAGGACCTGTCTGCCTTGGGTGACCCTACCAGGGGCATAAAGCCCCAGACAGCATAGCTCCTAGGATCATTGGGACACTCAAACCCCTCCACCACAATAAGGTGAGGTTACTACATTACACAAACATAATTATCACAGTTAACAATTTAAGTCATTGATAGAGAAAATGTTTTTACAAAAGGCATATCAATTTTATTTCAACAGTATGTACTCAGGGTTTACAACTTAAGAAGACATCCATGTAGGGTCCTTGGCGGGTGCCAGTCTGCAGTGAACTGGTGCCAGTCTGCAGTGAACTGGTCGATGACAGAGGCAATGGTATACTGTAGTGAGCAGTTTGAAGCAGAAGTCCCACCGTGTGATCCACAGGGCTTTCCCACCTGAGCACATGAAACGTTAATATCTATCCATCTCAGACAGCGTCTTCCTACTCATGTCTCTCGTAGCATTAGTTTAACTTTTCAGGACGTGGTGGAGTAGCGGGTATGTGGCATAACTGTCAAGTTTTGACTTGTGGCTACAGGTAATGTCGCTACTGAGCGGGTGGTGAAACTAGCGTAAGTGAGGAGGGTCTAATATGATCATGCATTTTACGTGATGGGTGGCAACCCCAGTCTATACCATAAAAATCTGATCAAGATTAGAGCCTAAATACGTTCTATTTCCAAAACAGAAAGGCTACGTAATGTAAGCCAGTTACCAAATTACTATTGCTATCCTAGCATATCAACTAACAGCTAGAAAAAACAAACACGCACCTTCGTAGTCGAACTGGTATCAAACAGCGAGGAATTTGTCCAGTTTAGATTATGTTGATGAAAAAAAATTGTTTGCAAATAGTGATATATCTTCAAATTGTATTTTCGGCAGCTGCTTTAGTGTCCAGAAACAGTGTTAACTACACACACCGGAACTAAAGATACACTGCATCGAGTCAAACGGATGTTGTGTTACGTCATGTGAAAAGGGTCTACTCTGTTGCCTTCGGTGTACTTCTAAATCTGCTCCATAGTTGCATCTTTTTGGGCTTGCTACTGCCTCTAATGGTGTGGGGGTGGTAACACAATTAATATAATTACATTACTATATCAGAATACCGCAAAGTCTTATTATTATTTTTTTATTATTTTAAGAATGTAGAGCTAATTAATTAATCTAAACAAGACCTTAAAGTGGTTCCAGTTTCTCTCGATGGCCAACCTGTTGAAACTGTGGCAAATTGTAAATACCTTGTGTCGTTCCTGGACAGTCAGCTAAACTTTGCTGAAAACACTGACTGTATTTTGAAGAACTGTTCTGAGAGACTACCTTTTAAGAAGACTTGGTGATCTTCTTAAAGTGACCCAACTACAGTCATGGCCAAAAGTTTGAGAATGACACAAATAAAATATTTTCACATGATCTGCTGCCTATGGTTTTCATGTGTGCATGTCAGATGTTTTCATCACATACAGAAATACAATTGCAGTTATGAGTAACAAAAGCTTTTATTGACAGTTAGAATGAGTTAATGCAGCAAGTCAGTATTTGCAGTGTTGACCCCTCTTCTTCTTCAGGACCTCTGCTCTCAATCCCTGGCATGCTCTCAATCAACTTCTGGACAAAATCCTGACTGATAGCAGTCCATTCTTGCACAATCAATGCTTGCATTTTGTCAGAATTCCTAGGATTTTGTTTTTCCACCCGTCTCTTGATGATTGACCACAAGTTTTCAATGGAATTAAGATCTGGGGAGTTTCCAGGCCATGTACCCAAAATCTCTATGTTTTGTTCCCTGAGCCAGTTATCACCTTTGCTTTATGGCAAGGTGCTCCATCATGCTGGAAAAGACATTGTTCATCACCAAACTGCTCTTGGACGGTTGGGAGAAGTTGCTCTTGGAGGACATTCTGGTACCATTCTTTTTCATGGCTGTGGTTTAGGCAAGACTGTGAGAGAGCCGACTCCGTTGGCTGAGAAGCAACCCCACACATGAATGGTTTCAGGATGCTTTACAGTTGGCATGAGACAAGACTGGTGGTAGCGTTCACCTCGTCTTCGAACAAGCTGTTTTCCAGATGTCCCAAACAATCGGAAAGGGGATCATCAGAGAAAATTACTTGACCCAGTCCTCAGCAGTCCACTCCCTGTACCTTCTGCAGAATATCAGTCTGTCCCTGATGTTTTTCCTGGAGAGAAGTGGCTTCTTTGCTGCCCTCTTTGAGACCAGGCCTTGCTCCAAGAGTCTCCGCCTCACAGTGCGTGCAGATGCACTCACACTTGCCTGCTGCCATTTCTGAGCAAGCTCTGCACTGCTGGTAGCCCAATCCCGCAGCTGAAACACTTTTAAGAGACAGTCTGGCGCTTGCTGGTCTTTCTTGGGCACCCTGGAGCCTTTTTGGCAACAATGGAACCTCTCTCCTAGAAGTTCTTGATGAGCGATAGATTGTTGACTGAGGTGTATTCTTTCTAGCTGCGATACTCTTCCCTGTTAGGCCATTTTTGTGCAGTGCAATTATGACGGCACATGTTCTTTAGAGATAACCATGGTTCACAGAAGAGAAACAATGATGCCAAGCACCAGCCTCTTTTTAAAGTGTCCAGTGGTGTCATTCTTACTTAATTATGAGAGATTGATCTCCAACCCTGTCCTCATCACACCCACACCTGTGTTAATAGAGCAATCACTGAAACGATGTTAGCTTGTCCTTTTAAGGCAGGGCTGCAATGAAGTTGAAATGTGTTTGGGGGATAAAGTTCATTTTCTAGGCAAATATTGACTTTGTAATTAATTGCTGTTAAGCTGATCACTCCTTTATAATAGCGGTTCTCAACGTGCGCGGTACCGCCCCCCAGGGGCGTTCAGAGGACGGCAGGAGGCGCTGGCGGACATTTTTACAAAAGGGGGGTGTTTGGTCGAAGGTAAACTTTACATCTTCAATGTACATCAATGCCAGTTTAGACTTTGAGCAACTTGGTAAAACTGTATTGTGTAACATTAAACCATGCTTGGCTGCAACTGTATTGATGGCAGCTCTTCTTCTATTCAGTGTTTGTTAGCTTCTCTTAGCTTCTTGGCGCAGCTCCGTTCTCCTGCTACTGGTAGCTAAAATCACGATACCCTCACTGTGTTCCCTCTGAAAAATGAACCCATTTAAATAAAGAAATCAAGAAATCCCTCCATGGGTGATACCAAGATAGAGAGCGTTCATTGTATAGCGTTCATTGTATAGCCTAACACCGGTGCTGTAAGTGTCCGGTATGAAAAGGGTGTGATAGAACGGTACCGCAGCACTTTTAAATTTCAATAATCAGAATGCAGAAATTGTTTCTGTTGTTTTAAAAGGTTTATGTCAGTCTGCCTTTTCTCCATCGATATGCTTCCCGACCGCCCCGCACCATACGCGGTAAAAAAAATATTAAAAAAACGATGCGCACATTGCGCAAAACTCTGAAACAGGAGAAGCGGGACATAAAACGGAGCGACGAACTAGATGTGAAATATGGCATAAAAACAGAGAATCAGACGCTGAACAGTAAAAAATCAACACATGACGATTAGACAGAGCAGCAGGTGACAAGTGAAAATTACTGGTGGTCAATAATTGATCAAATCAGCAACAGGAAAGAAACTAAAGTGGACATAGCAATAAACCAAGAGAGGATAATACTAATCAAATGAAACTAAATAGAAATGAATGAAGAACAAAATGCAAGAATAAACCAAGAAACTAAAGTAAATACAAAAGAATAAACTGGTATGGCAAGACCTTTCGTGCAATAATTAATACAGAGACTGTATGGCAAGAATAAACAGACACTATTTTCAGATAAAAGGTAAAATAATATTGTTAAAATGTCATGGGTTTGTTGAAACCACATCTAATACTGAGAATAAATATATCTTACAGACCATAACAGTAAATAACTGATCACTTATTTATGTTTTTATAAATAAAAAAGTAGCGGCTTATAGTCCTGAAAAACAGTACATTATTCTATAAATGGCACAATGTTCCTGGAAAACACTTAATACTGCCCCTTAAGACACTACATCAAAACAAAGCTTTTGTGCTTTACAATGGTGACTTGATGCCACGGTTACATGAAAGTTATAGTTCTCAGTTATTCTTCTGCTCTCAGGTTTTGTTAGGATACTTTTTACCTCAGTGAGTCTGTTTAGAAGACCTTGGACGCGGCGACAAATAGGATAATGAAACAGCTCACCTGATATGTAGCGGAATTCAAAATGTTGTAGAACTACATTAGCTGAAAAGTAGCTGAAGAGAACACAATTTGAGTGTTAATCAGGAGTCCATTGAGGAGACTGTTAATTAGAGTTTGATTAAATCCAATAGGAAACACAGATTTAGTCCACATTAAACATGCAGAGGGTTGCCATGGAAATCTGTTAACATCCACCAGTGGGGAATATCCTGATGCAAATGAGCCTCAAAGGTGGATGTTTTTTTTTTTCCTTCCAATTCCACTCAAAAGGGGTTAAGTTGACTTGAGATGACATGAAGTCCCACTGCAAGAGTCCCTGAGGATCTCATAATCTGAGCAAACCGTTCAGATGATTCCAGGCAGAAACCATGCTCACGTACCGGAAATGGATTACATCAATTATCAGACAGAAGCAACATTAATCAGATTAAAGGAGTGGAGTTTTGACTCCTTTTAAATTGTAACAGGGTGACTTAATTGGACGTTACAGAGCCAACTTTGAAGAGCAGGCAAACCACTCATTTAATACGAGCACAATTTAAAAACTATGCTACCAGTATGATGTTCGTGTTTCCTGTAAGGATGGTGCCCAAAAGTGCTGGATCTATGCAGCTGTTAAAGTTTTATTATTTACATGTTTTAAAGTTAACATACATTAAGACAAAATGCAACCAGAAACATTTTCACAGCACTTCACTTTTTCCATATTTTGCCATGTGGCAGCCTACTCGAAACTGTATTAAGTTGATCTCTTTCCACAAGTTTACACATTAAACCTCATTATGCCAATGTGGAAAATAAAGGTTTTGGAGACTTTTGCAAATTTATTAAAAAGAAAAACAACATTATGCAAGTATTCACAGCCCTTGGCAGCATTTATAGACCTACGCTCACTTTTCTTCTTCTGAGATCTTTGAAAACCATTTCATTTTCCTTCTCTTGAGTAATTACGTGTGTGCTAAGACGTCCAGTTTTAATAAATCCACTGAAGTGTGTGTTTGCATCATGCACGACCCTAAAAGGTTCAATTTGTGTGGTAGGCTGAGATTTCACGTTGCATGGGATCATTCTTAAGCTCTACTGCACTCATTTACCCACTAATTTTTTTATCAAACAAAAGTCCTTTTTGTAAAACTTTACTCTGATGCGTCCTGCTTTTGTCATTAGACTCCAAACGTTTTTTTGAATCCAACCTTTCCTTGGGGATGCCACCTTATCGTGGTGGAGGTGTTTAGGTGTCCCAAAATCCTAGGAGCTATGCTGTCTGGGGCTTTATGCCCTGGTAGGGTCACCCAAAGCAGACAGGTCCAAGGTGAGGAACGAGACAAAGCACAGCCCGAAGACCCCTTATGATGCACAACAACCTTGGATCTAGCGTTCCCTGCCCGGACGCGGGTCACCAGGGTCCCACTCTGGAGGTGGGCACGATGGCGAGCGCCTGGTGGCAGGGGTTTTACCACCGGAGCCCGGTCGGACTCAGCCCGAAGAGGAGCGTGGGTCCCCCTTCCAATGGGTTCACCACCTGTCGGAGGGCAAAGGGGTCGGGTGCATTGTGCTATGGGTGGCAGCCGAGGGAGGGGAACCTGGCGGTCTGATCCTCGGCTGTAGAGCTGACTCTTGGGACGTGGAACGTCACCTTCTGGTGGGGAAGGACCGGAGCTAGTGTGCGAGGCTGAGAGGTTCCGGCTAGAAATAGTTGGCCTCAACTCAACGCATGGCTCTGGAACCAGTCTCCTTGAGAGGGGCTGGACATACTTCCACTCTGGAGTTGCCCACCATATCGGAACTGTTGGTTGGGTTTTACCCTGGTGAACGAGAGGGTAGCCTCCCTCCGCCTACGGGTGCGGGGACGGGCTCTGACTGTTGTCGTGCTTACGGGCCGAACAACAGTTCAAATTACCCACCCTTTTTGGAGTCCTTAGAGGGGGTACTGGAGAGGGCCCCTCCTGGGGACTCCTTTGTTCTAATGGGGGACTTCAACGCTCACGTGGGCAATGACAGTGAGACCTGGGAGGGGCGTGGTTGGGAGGAATGGCACCCCCAATCTGAACTCGAGTGGTGTTCTGTTGTTGGCTTCTGTGTCATCACGGATTGTCCATCCGAACACCATGTTCAAGCATAAGGGTCTCCATATGTGCACTTGGCACCAGGACACCGTAGGCGGCAGTTCGATGATTGATTTTGTCATCGGATCTGCAGCGTATGTCCTTGGACACTCAGGTGAAGAGAGGTGCGGAGATGTCCACTGACCACTACCTGGTGTGAGTTGGCTCCGGTGGTGGGGGAGGAAGCCGGTCAGACCTGGCGGGCCCAAACGTGTAGTGAGGGTCTGCTGGGAACATCTGGCGGAGTCCCCTGTGAGCCAGAGCTTAACTCTCATCTCCGGCAGAACTTCGAAACCTTCCGGGGGTGGTTGGGGTCATTGAGTTTGAGTGGACCGTGTTCTGTGCCTCCATTGCCGAGGCGGCTTATCGGAGCTGCGGCCGCAAGGTTGTTGGTGCCTGTCACGGCGGCAACCTCGAACCCGTTGGTGGACCCTTCGGTGAGGGATGCTGTCAGCTGAAGTAGGAGTCCTATTGGGCCTTTTTGGCCTGTGGGACTCCAGAAACAGCTGATGGGTACTGGCGGGCGAAGCAGCATGTGGCTCGGGTGGTCGCTGAGGCAAAACTCAGGCGTGGGAGGAGCTTGAAGAGGCCATGGAGAAAGACTTCCGTACGGCTTCGAGGCGATTCTGGTCCACCATCCGGCGTCTCAGGAGGGGGAAGCAGTGCAGAACCAACACTGTTTATAGTGGGGACGGTGTGCTGCTGACCTAACTCGGGACGTTGTGGCCCGGTGGGCGGATACTTTGAAGACTCCTCAATCCCACCAACATGCCTTCTGTTGAGGAAGCTGAGCCTGGGGACTCTGGGTTGAGCTCTCCAGTCTCTGGGGACGAGGTCGCCAAGGTGGTCAAAGCTCCTCGGTGGCAGGGCCCCAGGGGTGAATGAGATCCACCCAGAGTTCCTTAAGGCTCTGGATGTTGTAGGGTTGTGTTTGCTCACGCGACTCTGCAATATCGCATAGACATCGGGGGCAGTTCCCCTGGATTGACAGACTGGGGTGGTGGTACCCCTGTTTAAAAAGGGGGACCGGAGGGTGTGCTCCAATTACAGGGGGGTCACACTCTTAATCCTCCCTGGTAAGGTCTATTCAGGGGTCCTGGAGAGGAGGGTCAATCGGATAGTCAAACCTCGGATTCAGGAAGACCAGTGTGGTTTTCGTCTGGTCGTGGAACACTGGACCAGCTCTACACCCTCAGCAGGGGTCCTGGAGGGTGCATCGGAGTTTGCCCAACCAGTCTACATGTGTTTGTGGACTTGGAGAAGGCGTTCGACTGTGTCCCTCGGGGGCCCTGTGGGGGTTCTCTGGAGTATGGGGTACCGGGCCCTTTGATACGGGCTATCAGGTCCCTGTATGACCGGTGTCAGAGTCTGGTCCGCATTGCAGCAGTAAGTCGGGCTCGTTTCCGATGAGAGTTGGACTCCGCCAAGGCTGCCCTTTGTCACTGATTCTGTTCATTACCTTCATGGACAGAATTTCTAGGTGCAGCCGAGGTGTGAGGGGATCCGTTTTGGTGGCCTTAGGATACATCTCTGCTTTTTGCGGTGATGTGGTCTGTTGGCTTCATAGATTGTGATCTGCAGCTCTCGCTGGAGAGGTTCGCGGCCGAGTGTGAAGCGGCCGGGATGAGGCTCAGTGCCTCCAAATCCGAGGCCATAGTCTTGAGCCGGAAAAGGTAGAGTACCTTCTCCGGGTCAGGGTGGTTGTCTTGCCTCAAGTGGAGGAGTTTAAGTATCTTGGGATCTTGTTCACGAATGAGGGAAGAAGGGAGCGGGAGATCGACAGGCGGATTGGGATGCATCTGCCGTGAAGCGGGCGCTGTACCTGTCCGTCGTGGTGAAAAGAGAGCTGAGTCAAAAAGCGAAGCTCTCGATTTACCGGTCAATCTACGTACGTTCCCACCCTCATCTATGGTCATGAGCTTTGGGTCATGACCAAAAGAACGAGATCACGGGTACAAGCGGCCGAAATACACATTTGCATACAGATGATGACTGAACACTTTTTACACATTTTAATAAGTTATCTTCATTTTTTTGGTGTACAACAGTTTCTAAAGGTTTGACAACCACCTGTAACATTTCTGTAGAAAAAATAAAATGTATTGACAGGAACCAAGTCATTGTGACCTAATAGTGAAGATAAAAACTGCCTTCATTATTGTTTTTTAAAAAATGAGCATTTATTTAGCCATGATTTTTAATCTTTTCATACACTGGTAAAACACACACAATGCTGAAAACAACAAAGCGAAAGAGGCAAAATAAAAATTAAAACAAGACGAAACTAGCGCAGAAATAGATCAACAATATATAAATTCCTGTCAATGACAATAAGTGTAGGTGGAAGCATAAGCTTATCACAACTTTGCTGTTTTATACATACAGCATCATCAAACAAAATGGCAAAATCTTTCCTGTATATTTTTCTAAAACTTTAATATGTGGGATTATTTTAGTTGTTATTGTATGCACTGTGGATGCCCATAGTCAGGATGATAAAAGTATGTTAATTTTAACTAAGTGGGGAAAAACAGGTTGTGAACACAACTTCTAGTCCTGGATTAATGTTTTTGCAGCCCAGTGGATCAACATGAACAGGAGGGGAAGATCCAATTATGTTGTGAGAACGAACCTGTGATCAGTGGCAGTTCTTAACCCTGGCAGTTTTATGGTAGTTTGTCCGGTTTCCTGATAGCTAATGGTTCATCTTAAAGAGACGGAGAGTGGATGACATTAGCTGCCTTTCCATTGACCACCTAATAGTGGAAATTAGAATTATGAAAAAAGAATCCTATAAATGGAACACTGCAATTTTGAAAAAACAAAAGTCAGTCACATTTTTCAATAAAAAGTTTTTGCAATAGGATGAGGACATTTTTTGGCCGAATCAAAACTATTTTATTTTGTGAAACTGCTATGGAAACACTTTTTTTTATCAAAAAGGTAAACATAACCTCAGCAACTACAACAGCATGGACTATCTTGTAAAGCTTAATGATGTTTTGTTTCAAGATTTTAAGTGTTTAAAAAAAAAGATGTAGATGGAAAGGACTGAAACTGAAATGATTTTGAGCTTTAGACAATGGAATTAGGTAGACTAAGGAGAAAAGAAGCTGTGTTCATACAGTCCAGAATGCATCTACTGGTTTGACAGTTAAGTTTGTCTGTAGGTAACAAAGTTAGCTTATGTTTTTTTTAGTCATTTAGAATTCTAACAACAAACACAGATCATCTGCATATGACTAAAAAACCACTGAAACCTTTCCTCATAGCTCAGGTAACATCTGTATGTCTGTCTTCTTATGTGTCTGCATAAAAATATAAAGAACTTCCAAACCAGAAATGCCCGGGAAATCAAAAGCAGCATGTGAGGGATTACATTCTATTGCAAAATGCAGGCAGCATCCATGAACTATATCCACATTTGAGAGTTTCGCAGGTTGATGTAATTTCCTCATTAAAGCCCGTCTTTGATTTAAGAAAAGCCTCAGGCGCAGAGTTGAACATCAGGTGCATTCCGAAATTGGCCCCTGGGGCACTCGTCTGCTCTGGCACCACTTTAAACCTTTTTTATTATCTCAGAGCGGCACCTCAAGCTGCTTTCAATGCACTCTCATTCGAAGCCAGCAGAATTGGACCTACACTCGTCCTCACCTGTTTGATGAAGCTGATGGCACACATGGCAAGTTTAGCTAAGAGCTCAACAATATGAAGAAATGTAAAGGTAGAAGAATACAAGATGTTTAAGGATGTTCAATTATTAATCAGGCATCAATGTTTAGTAAAAGCATCTGGACACATAACTTTAAACAAATATTCCTATGAGAAACCTGTGTATTCATCAGGAATACACAGGTATTCCTGATGAATACATGTGTATTCATCACAGGAATACCTGTGTATTCCTGTGATGAATACACAGGTATACACAGGACCCTTGCCCCTATCTAAAGGGGCAAGGATATTGCCCCTTTAGGTAATTGATGTAGTGACATCAATGTCACTACATCAATTACCAGTTAGTTCCAATACAGGATGTTTAAGAAAGGGCATTCAATTAGTAATCTGAAGGCAGAGTAAAGGATGGAGGTAGCAGAAGTATTCCCTTTCCATGTTGGTAGGTGGTCAGCCTGAGGGCATAACCGGTCTTACTCCTGAAAGAACATAAATCGCTTCCTGTAATGTTTATTCTTTGGGTTCACTCACTACATCCAAAGAGAACAAGGTTCAGTTTAATGGATTCCAATAATTTCGGACTTCCCCCACTCCCCGATATTGCTGTCAAAAAAGAAAATCCTAGATGATCTGTCAAAACAATGTAAAAATCTATAAGTTCAAACTTTCTGTTAAAGTTTAATCACAGGGGTTGCCTCAGCTAATACACTTCAAAAAACTTAGGGTTAGGGTTAACCCTAACCCTAACTTTATGGAAATCCATAAATTATTCACCTCCTGACAAACTTTGTTTTTGATTTTATAAAAAAGGAAAAATCAATGGTAAAGAAAGAGAAAAGCTTATGTACAATTATGGGCTATGCAGCTAACTGCGACTACAAAAGCAGGATCAGAAGATGTTTCTTTTAAGGAGCCTGAGGTGAGAATGAAGACAGGATTCAGCAGTTTTAGTTTTGGTGAATATATTAGTGATTTGAATAAAAACGAACAATTACAAATGCACAATGAGAGACGAATTAACTCAAAATAAATCGATTCCAAGATCATAAAGTTCTTGTCCTTTTTCCTAGCTCGCCATCCTTGGATTCAAAAGAGGATCTGATCCATCAGGGGAAAAAAAAACCCTACCTAAAAGGCCAGAAAACCCATTTAGTGTTTTATCAAAACAATCATGTACAACCACTCAGCGGAAATAAATATTAAATTCAAATGCAATTATTAAGCCATAACCATTTCAATCAGGTTAAATTAACCATAATTTAAATAAACAAAAAGAATATCAATCATATTTCAAAACTAATTAATTTAAAGTTAAAATCAAAGTTCACTTTCAAAATATCAATCAAGAAAAATAAAATAAATTAACTCAAATACTCAAGCAGAGTGAGGAAAAGAAAA
The DNA here is from genome assembly GCF_904066995.2 of Poecilia reticulata. Taxonomy (NCBI): domain Eukaryota; kingdom Metazoa; phylum Chordata; class Actinopteri; order Cyprinodontiformes; family Poeciliidae; genus Poecilia; species Poecilia reticulata. The sequence continues at coordinate 23,089 of NW_027675175.1, read as the reverse complement.
AAAAATAAATTAAATACTGCGCAATATCCACTTAATTGTAGCTACATCCCATTTTGATCAATTTAATCTGAAACTCAATATCAACACAAAAAGTGCCAGAACACGCACAGCTGTTGCAATCCCGGTGACAGTCCAGGTAACCAACGCCAACAATTCTAATAAAACAATGCTCCAATGAGCAATTGAGCAGAGGTTTCATGCTAAAGCAATATTGCTATCAAATTGCAAACTCACCAATGGATTAAATCAGTAGATGCAAAGATTTGGGTGAATTGTCAGGAAGACGCCAGCAGCAAGCCACAATCACAGTGGGACAGGTGATGTAGTTCAAACTGTGCGCTGGAGGTGGGGCTTTAACTCAGTTGTCAGAGTTTGGGAAGTGGGCCGCAAAAATAAAAAGTCTTGACTAATTTCAAGTTACACTTACAAAAAAAAGCAATTTCTATCCACCTGTAGTTGAATTGTAGAATCTGAGGCTACAACTTAAGCTAGGTCATATCACCTGCCTGGACAAAAGGTAAAGTATCTAGCAGTGAGCTGGTGTTTGCCCTGCTAGATCCTTTTTGTAGAAGTCATAATCATTTCTGTATTTGCCCTTCTGCCTCTCCAAAGCTTCTTGATCTTGACTGACACATTTTCTCGAAGACCCCAGGTGTGTCAGTGGGATGTGGTTGGCGGGTCACTGCAAACAGACTGGATTAGATATCAAAGCTTGGCTTGTTGTTCCACTTCCAGGTCTTCTGTGCCAATGCCCGACTCCTGTTTGTCCAGTGCTTTTTGTTGATGCTTGGTAGCTTCATCACTCCATCTCTACTCCTCTGTCTCTTACTGGAATATATCTGATCAGTTACCTACTCTCCTCTGTGCTTCCTAAAGTAGGAATCTTGTGTGATTTTCCATCCCAACTTGTCCGACTGGTAAAGAAAAACTAAGACATTGTGCCGCATCCTGTCTTTTGCATGTGCAGCTTTCTCCTGAGCCTGCACTCCTCGTATCTTCACAACCCTAACGCAAGGAAACACAGAGTCTCTCTGAAGTAGTTCCCAGACTGTCACAACTTTGTTTGGAAAATGGAGCTTGTCGGTCTGCTTATAAATTAAAACACAGCTAAGAATATTAGGCAGGCCAAGGTACCTATGAAATAAGAGTCTGCTGCTTCTCTCAAAACCTTTTACGAAGAATGTTGAGACTTCTCTGGCCTTGGCAATTCTCACCATGTACCATGGAACACCATGTACCATATGTCCGCAAAGGCTGACCGGTGCAACAGTTTCTAAGGAGAAACTCTGAGTTGATTGGTCATAACCTTGGAAAACATTGTTCCTCCTACAAGAGATGGTATTGTGTCATGTGATTCACATTGTCCTCCTTTAGAATTTAAACACCTTCTGCATTGCACCACTGCTTCTTTACCCTGATAATTATTCAGAGCTTCTGCAGCATTCACAGGAACTGTTCATAGATATCATTTGACATTCCATCTGGTTTTGGTGCAGCCCTAGCTCATGAAGTTTTAACTTCTCCATCTTCAGCCCCGAGGTGGGCTCGTCGATGTTGATTTGAGTGGAGGTTAGATCTCTCTGCCTGAGGGTCGAAGAAGATCTGACCCCAGATCTTCAGGAGGAGATTAAATTCTGTAATTGAAAACAGAATTACAAGCATATTCCTAAGTGGCTAATATTTTATAACTCTAAAATTCAATTTGATCATGTACGTGAGCATTCTAATGTGATTTTAAGCAATGTTGAGCTGCCGCAGATAAATCTGTCAAAACCCAATGCCTTTAGTGTAGCAATGTAAGAGTCTCTTCTAGGTCTGCACAGATGTCTAGATGTCTAACCCCCGCCTTTTATGCCTGAAAGGTTTTCAACCCCATTTAGAGGCACAAAGACTGAATAGTGTTGAACTTCATGCCCAGATGATCAGAATTCCAAGTGTCTGTTCAAGAAAAGGTTCTGAATAGTCCTTCCTTCTTCAAACTCCAACATTCTGGGTTGGATCAAAGCCAAACACCACAAAATAAAATAAATAAAAAAGCAGAAACAAAATCAAGACAAACAAACTGGGTGATACTCAATGGACATACAATATGGAAGACATGGTTGTAATGTGGATGGTACTTATGCATCACAGACACAACAAGTCTTGATGTTTCACTAAATGTGCTTCATTTCCACACATTTAGATAACTGTAAACAATCTCTTAAAGATAAGCCAACAAATATGGCAAGAAAACAAAGAGCTTCAGCCGCTTTAAGCTGAAAACACTGGGACGTCTGTGCTGTGGAGCCAGATGCTTCCAGCGTGTGGCATCTATGAAATTAAAACAAACACCATTTTCGGAGAACAGAATATACACCGATATGTTTTGCCCTTAAGTCGTCCACCTCCACATTGAGATAAAATCCATCCACACTAGTGATAAGATGGGAGCTGTACCAGAAACACAACCAGCTTCACTCTGTTCTATTCTGAGTCTTTTCACACCAGATTTGGTTCTAAAATAAACTCCTCTAATCGGCAATCCTTCACACTCGAGCAGGAGGCAATTCTGCCTCCTGAAAGAAATTGGGAAAGAAAGTAATTCTTCCTAATTACTTAGGAAAGAAATCCAGGAAGACGAGTTCTGTTCTGATCAGAACACGGTGTGTTCTGATCAGAACACACCGTTCTGATCAGAACACGGTGTGTTCTGATCAGACTCATGTGACCACTGGTGTGGTCACTCATGTGACCACTGGTGTGGTCACATGAGTCACTCTGATACCTCAAGACTCACTCCAACACAGCAGGTTGTCTACATTTTAGACAAACGGTACTATTTTCTGGGAACAATAAGCTACATTAGACAGACATGACACTTTTGAGAAAGGAAGAGAAGAAAGTCAATTTCTACAAAGAGAAAAAACTAAATGACTTTGAGGAAGAAACATCAGGTTCCATCTAACAAACACTTTTCATTAACATAATGTATAAAACTAATATGAAACTTTTTACTCAACTTACCAGATCTGCTGTCAGTCGTCTCCAGTTGGTCCAGAATGCTGCAGCGAGGCTTTTCATGAAAACAACAGAAGATCACACAATATGTCAGATTTATATTCACTGTTATAATCTGAAAGTTATTTAAAATACATAACAGTATATCACCAGCACATTTGCAAAAAATATATACTAAAACAGAGAGTAACAGATAAAACAACAGAAAACAAAGTCAGACAAATTGAATGCTGTTTTTCTGTCTATGGAACAAATCTGTCCAAAGAAACCAAAGATAAATTTTAAAGTTTAAGAAAATAATAACATCCAATAATTAAATCATAGTGAGGTATATGGATTCAGAAGAGTGTTGTATCATTACAAAGATCTGGATGGTTGATTGATGATTATTTGCTTATAGTAAAATAACTTTTGAGAGAGTAGGTAGACTATATAAAACTGTGTTCTTCAACCTACTCATTTTCAGTCAAAAGTTTTGACACATTCACTTTAAATGAATGAAATAAAAATAAAATTAGCTGCTCTCACTGATTCCACTTAATTTATGCCTGATTCCGCTTAATTTAATTTATAGTTTATGCCTACAGATAAAATATGGTGATTTTACATGTGAACTGTACTTTATAAATATTGCAGTATTCCCTGTTAGTTGATCACATAAAACCTCAACATAATTCATTAAAAATTTTGTTTGTAAATTGACACTAATATATCATCAGTTCTCTGAAATATTCCTTGATTTATTATTAATATTCTTGACCAGACCAACAGTGTGTCTTTACATAGATCAAAATATTTAAAGACAGGGTTTATTCCATATTTACTGGTGACCTTTCGTCTGAAAAATTAACAACAAAAGCAGTGACAGCATGGTTTTATTTGGATCAAATCAGGAGCATCTGGGAAATCAGGGGCTTCAAGGTTTAAGGTTATCTTCGTGAAACCAGGCTCCAAGGTTTATCTGTTGGGATCCGGATGCCACCATCACTGACAAATGAGTCGATCAAAGCTGACTGGGATTTCTCTACATGATCTCTGAGCTAATTTTAGTCAATGCCTTAAATCTTTACACCTGCTGGTGCAGACATCCTTTTATTTATTTATTTTTGTTTTTCTTTAACATGTACCACTATCAGCTGTCTGGATGTGCAAAGAGGGTGGAATGAGATGTTTTGTTCATTGTGAAGCTGAGGCACCCAGTGCATAGAGCACCAACCGGAGTCCATCTAAACTGAGACGAGTTTGGGACAAGGAACAACTGACCAATGTCCCCACGATGTCCTGAGCAGAATGTGTACGCCTGAATGAATGCTGTGTTACGGAAAAAGGATAAACTCATCATTACTCAGTTTCTGAGAGTTAAAGTTACAAAAATGAGATGACAAGCAATAAGAAATAGAATTCAAAGTGTTTCAGGACCATCACTAACTGTGCTTCCTTCCAAGTTTTACGCACATTTGCAATGGAAACGTAGCTTATGTTGATGTGATAAACTGATAGTTGGAAGAACTAAATGGCAATACAGTCCTAATGTTAGAAGACCTACCTCTTAAAGATTTGGCCTTTTTTGCTAGTTAACATGCTACAACCCATCTACTCTAAAGTATCTTCTGTTAAAGTGTCATAGTTTTAACTGATTTTTTGCTACACCTCTTTTATTGACCAATAAAACAATAGTTGAATCAGTAGGCAATTTTTGCGTAAATTCAGAAAAAATATCAGGCACCAACAACTTCACAGCTATGAACAGTTTGAATGGTTTGAAGCGGACTGGGCTTCCTTAACACACTGACATGTTTTTCTCTCACAATCCAGTGAATGACCAAATTATTTAAGCACTTAGCATTTAGGAATAAAATTTGTGCACAGTGCACTGTCATATAAATGATTACCTTAGTTTGTTGTAGAATCCAATCATGTAGAATAGACCTGGCGAGTTGCTTTCCCTGGAGACAAATAGAGCTTTAATTGCGAACGAGCAACCTATTGTCCGTAAAGAAGTACTTATCCATTAAGCTAGCTCTGTAAGGTTTCATTGACCAAGTGAGTGGGTTTGTATTGAGCCAACTGGATATATAATACACTTCCACAGTCATGAGCATTGCCTTGTAATTAGCACAGATCCAAATGGCTTTGAGAGAGTGTTTCCTCACCTAAAAGCTTTCTACATGGCTTCCTAATGAGAACCATAAACCTGCAGATGCTGTCGGCATACACTCCTTCTGAAAAACTGGACTGTCATTGATGTGTCAAAGATGCACTTCCAAGTGTGTGAGTCACGAGCCGTATTGATCCAGGCCTTTTATGGAATCATTAAAGCAAAACAAACATGTCAATACCAATACCTGGGGAAGTGGAAAGAGCTGTCAATAATCTCAGCAGTGCTCTTAAATGCATGTTTAGACAGAGCTACACTGCTTTCTTGTGTTTTTTAAATGGTTCCTATAGTTGTGAAGCATGGTGAGACCTTAGAGATTAATTTTTAAGGTCAACTGTATCGATGTGGAAGAAAAAGGGAATACAAGTAACAGTTTTTTTTTTCACGAAAAGCGAACAATCAAAATCATTATCTCTACTTTTTCATTCACTTTTACTGCCTATTTTCAAATTCAATATCCATTTTGTTAATGTGTCAATCATTATGGCCTTGCAAAAAAAATTATCCTTTTCCATGACCTTTTTCAGACTTTGCTACGCTACAGCTACAAAATCAGTAATTTTAATGAGATCTATATGTGATAGCTCCAAGCAGAAGAGAGATAATACATATCATGCACGTTTCCCCAAAAAAAAAAATTAATACATGGAGATGAACCGTTCAACATAGATATTAAGTGTTATTCAGGTTCTTTATCAGGTAAGTGCAAAGTGCAATTCTATTCATTCAGTTTCCCAGTGTTTCAGGAAGCCCTGATTATTTATGGAACTTTTTTGAAAAAATCCTTCTCAAATAATGTAGACTGCTAACACTGGCGTTAGCATTTAGGTGCTAAACTTCAATGTTTAGCATCATGATAGGCTAACTCCTTTTAGCACAATTTGAACACAATATTTTTTTCCAGCATCCCATCAGATCATTTTTTGAAGAAAAAATTAGCCTTCAGTGGTCCAAGAGTCAGCTGTCGTTTAAGTCCTTGATTCTACATCCCAGTAGCTATGGCTACACATAGCTCATTTATCTTTAGCTAGATGAAATTATAGCCATCATATTTTTGGATGTATTAAAGCTCAGTTTGTCATGAAAGGCATGAACAGTGAAATTTGTTATATAAATAACTCTCTCACTCAACTTCTTAAGGTTTTAAGCCGTAGCAAGCTCATGTGTTAGCCAGGAACATACACGGTTCATAAGTTAGGTCAGATACCGTGCAAGATCATTTCAGTAAAAAGATCTGGTCTCTCCTGTACTCAGTACCCGTTAATGGATCGGTACTGAAATGTGTCACTACACTGCGCATTACCTGAAATATTCTGGAAGGAATCCCATGTTACCATAATGCCCTTTAGCAAGTTCTCCTCCATCAAACATCATCATCAGAAGCAAGAGGTGAGTTCATGACAGACTTTGTAGTTGCCTTTTGGAGTCACTGACACTCGTCTGTCAAAAAATAATGAAGCTTTTCCATTTTAGGAAAAGCTTTCTCAGAAAACAACAGCCACGGTTAAATTGTGTGCCTTTATAAAACGGAAAGCAAGCCAAGAATTTTTGAATACTTTTAAAAGAAAGGCATTCTGGTGTTTTCTTTAATCAGTTTATGCAGTTGTCTTATTTATATTCCGGTTTATCTGAATAATGCCTTCAAAGTACAATTTTCTCTTTCAATTCATACAGTTGTGGAAAAACAGCCCTTCTCTCTCCTTTGACTGTACTAAAATAAATATTAAATCTTTCACTCCGACTGATGCAATAAAGGACATCCGGCAAGCCCTGTCCCTGCGTCTTTTTATCAAACCCTTCTATTGTTGCGGCTGCTTTTCAGCCATGCTGCCACTCTGCCAATGGAAGCAGAGCTGGGAAGTTTTGCCTGCCAAGGTTTCTTAAAGAGGCTGGGAATTCGAAAGTGTGAAATGACGCTGCTAATCACAGCACCATCTGGGCTTTGACAATGACAAATGGAATGGTGTTCTCCGCGGGCAGAAAGCGACCGGCTTGTGTTTCACGGACCAGGACTGCCCTGGGGTTTGTTGTGGTAGTTTTGAAAAGATCTTTTTTGATTTTTACTTCAGTTTTGAAGTTAAGGACTGTAGCCTTTTGGTGCTTTCATAGCAGTGAAAAAATGTACATCCGTAGCTCACTGTAAGACTGTCAATACAATTATGAAGAACCTCACCTCTATAGAGGAAGATAGTTGTTTTCTATAATAATCACTATTATAGGTCATCACATCATGAAGTGATGAAAACCTTTAGAGCAACTTCGTCTACCACAGAGGGTCCACAGAGACTCTATGCTTTCCCATGGATCAATGCATCCACACCAGTTAGCGAGAAACTGGGGCAAGATTCTGTTTTCTAGGTACAATGTGCCACTTTATACGATAATCGAGTAATTACATTACCTTCAATTGTTATAGAAATGTTTTATATCTCTATATATATGTAAAATATGACTTTGATGAAATTTGACTGAAATTGAATGCCTTGAAATTGGGCCTCTGTCTCTTTAAAAACCTGCTCTTTCTGAAACTCAGCCTTCAGGAAGTCATCATAACATGGTTCCTCAGTTAACCCTTTAACAATGTTTTGACCAGTGTTTAACTGAGAAATAGCTAGTACAATAAAATCAGTAAATGTGCAGTTTTGTGCAGGGTGTTTGCTAATTACTGCAGGCTAGTCTGAAGGAGTGGGGGAGTCCTTGGACTTTTTGAGGCAGAAGATTGGAACTGGCGCTCTGTTCACACAGTTGAATGGTTTCCATGGAGATTAATTGATTTCTGAAACATGAAAGGATGAAAGCAACACCCCAGGTATGTTTTGATGAGGGAATAACATTAAAATAATGATGTGAAGCTCAGAAAATTAACAGGATTATTGAACTTTTCTACAATATTGAAATTTCATGAGCTGTACTTTTACTTCAACCACTTTCTCGTAGAATAGGTGTGGCTTTGTAACCATGCCGCCTAAACACAACATTACCAAGGTGTTGTCCACAACAAAAGGGCGGAAAACTTTACCAGCTGACAGGTAAAAAACTCTATTAACCTAAACAGACTGTTGCTTAAAACAACATGAGGCTGATAATGCCAGCAGCTCTTCTGCTTTAGTCTCCTCCCCTTCTGTCACATTACTATTTGATCAACCTGATGTCTCCTGGCTTCAGAGTGGAAAAATGCTAAGGATGGAAGGATCACGATTGAGTTTCTGGACACTGGGCAACACAATTCCAGGGTTAAATTCCTCGCGCTTAGCAGAAAGTGTGCCTACAGACAGGTCTTTAAGAATGCACTCTTCCTCATAAATGGTAATCTTAACCTCTCATTAGTGGGTGGCATTTCTAGAGAGCCGCCAGACTTGGGCAGCACCTCTGCTATTGTAATTGGCATGCGGCGAGCTGAGTGGTAGCCGACTTTATGCGGGTGACAGCTGACAGTAAATCATTCGCTAAACTGGAATCACTGATTTGCCCATTTCTCACTAAATATGGAGCTAAGTTTGGGGCTTCGTTAATGATGGCAGGTCAGTCTAATGAGAGCAGGGGCCGTTTTTGTGGCACTGTGTTTCCATGGAGGTATAAACGCCACTGCCTGTGCCTACAGTGTGCTGTCAAAGCAAAAAAGAGAGTAAAAACTCATTACTTTCACGCAGAAAAGATGCTTTGATCACAGTTTGGATTTTTGTTTGACGTGTAGAGCTGTGCGGGGAACAACATCCCGTGTTGGCTGTAGCTAAGCGCCGCGACTCAGTGCTAGACGCATGGCCGTCATCACAGGGAGCGAGGTCCCTCACGTAGAGGCACCATCTGCTACAAGAAGGGAATTATGTTAATTATTGGCTGCGACATGACAGGAGTTTGGAAGACGAGGGAGAGGTTGAGATCAGATGGACGGAGAAACCGAGGAGTGTTCACGGAGGATGACAGAAGCAAAGAGAAAGCCAAGATTAAGCAGGTGACTGTGAGATGCTACTTAATTTTAGACTCCAGAACTGCCAGTATTTTTATGTTTTACTGCCTGAACAATTTTAGCTCTTTGTAGTTCTTTTAAATTGATCTTCAATCTCATAGCATTATTTTTTAAAGCATGTACATACCACTGATTTACAGTGAAAAAAGAATATCCACCAAAACAATTTTTATGCTACTCAGAAAACTCTAGAAAAAAAAAAACATGGAAATTTGTGAGTTTCAAAACTCAAAAATGTTTTTTTGGGGGGGAGAGTTAACACTAGAATGGAGGTTTTGGACAATAAAGTACCAGACAAGAGGCTTGATTGTTACCAAGAAACAAAAATAGAAAGAACAAACACTTACAATTGATTGGCAGGAAAGAGTGTGATGCACAAAGTAATTGTAATAAAAGCATGAAAAGGAGGAAGGGCCAGTATTGTGGACAGAGATTGTGAGCAGATTAAGATAAAAAAGAAAAAAAAAGATTTTCAAGCACCATGTCACGATTTCTGGTGTAGATGGTGAGGCAGAACGTAGGCGAGCCCAGGTTGACATAACAGAAGAGGATTTAATGGTAATAAAGTCCACAAAGATATATAAAAAAAAAAAAAAAAAAAAAAAAAACAACAACAAAACTCCAGGAGCACAGGGAAAACAGGCAGCAAACTGACAGAAACACAACGAAGACCCGACAACAGACACACAGGTGGGTTTAAATAGACAGGGAGTAATCAAGGAACTAGACACAGCTGGGATCAATCAAGGGGGAAGACGGGACAGCACAGGGACTCACAGGGACACAAATCTCAATAAACACAAAATAACCTAGAAATAAATACACTGGAAACTCAAACCCTCACACACCAGTAATCTTCCAACAAAATACTGGAGATTCTGTGCTAAAGTGAATGAGCATTTCAATTCTAAATGTTGAGGATTACAAAATCAGGAAATTTTAGATTGCTGTGTAATCTACTGATACATGGAACCCAGCTCTGTAGATTGGAACAACCTTGAACGAGATTGTCTCTCTTTGAAACACAAATAACAATGTTTTCTTATTTTATGGATTTACATGTTTTTTTTTATCAACTTAGTCGACCAGCGAAGGAAAAGAACTACCAGTCCTGACCTTGATGCATTGAATTTCTTTCTCTTCCCACTGCTAACATCTTACAGGAGAATTAATGTCATCCAGGTTTTTGGGTTTCTTCACATTGGTTAATTGACTAATTTGTTGAACAAATAAAACATCTGTTTTATTTGTTCATTAAAATAAAACAGATGTTTTATTTGTTCAACAAATTTAGGGGTTAATCAGCATTAACCCCTAAAGGCTGATTCTGGAACAAACTGAAAACTCAATACGTTGATACAATGTTACATTGATCAAGCAAAGATTAGCATCAAGCTACATGAATTCCCCTTCTAGAAGAGAAAATCTGCAAACATGAAAAAAACAACAAAAAAGTATATTTAAAATGTTTGTATTTAAATGTAGAGTGAAATTTGTTTTTTGACTCGTTATGTGCACAATGATATATTTCTTGCAATGAATTCAATTCATTTTGTTTATTAAGGCTTGCAAGCGAACAAAAACTAAAAGGTTTAACAGAAAAAAAGAACATTACATAAGAGTAGTAAAAAGCGTAAATGTTTTGCCCGAAGGCACGTCCTGGAAACATCCTGAGGCTCTTGAAAAACACCAAATCCAGTCAAATCTCTCACTCCCTGCTACTTTTTCCTTCCACTCAACTTTCATTAAAATAAGTGGAAACGACCCTCCATATATAACCCTCATTTTGGAAATTAACAACGTTCCCCATGATGTGTAGGCAATACCAATGCCATAAGATTTATGTTTTAAAAATCAGTTTTACTGGTCTTATACATAATCCACATTTAGAAACTGAGTTTGTTCATTAGCTGTACGTCATAATCACAGCAACATTCAGAAACGACTGAATTATGTCGCTCCATGTGGAAATGAATGTATTAATGAACACTTTTCACCTGTGCAACTGAATTACAGAATTAAATGATATGATTCTAACCTACTGATGTTTCTGTACATTAAAACCTGAGAGCCACATTTTATTGGACAACAACACAAATATGAGGATGTCACAAACGACACATTTGCAGCAACCTGAAATATTCATGAATACTTCTGTGAGTTACAAAATAAAATAAAAAAATCACCACACTCAAACAAATAGTAAAAGTGTTCTCTGCTGTGGCTTGTACTGTACAGCGAACATAACCGTCTGTCATTGCTCTGCTCCATAGAACTTGCTGGAGACGACGTTCCAGCCACACGTTACTTACAAAGCTCACGTTCCCTGCAGAACCAACTCCTGCTCATCACATCCACTTTCTCTACTAAGTCATTCTGCTGCTTCATAATTTTTTGTCATAACCTGACACAGATGAGTCTATAGGCATGAGGTACATGAGGATATTTTTCTTTTCTCTGTCCCACTGGTTTTATATATCCCTAAATGGGCCTTGAAGATCCCTTCCCCCCTCCTCCAAGCCTCTGCATGCAGTAAGATACGGGGGACAGAATGCACAACCCTCATTAAACGCACAGATGTACTCTGCAGTCTGGCTCAGGCTCATGTGAAGCTCCATCGGTCCCACTAAAGCTAAACTAGGTCAGGAAAGTTACAGTAAGTTATTTACTTCAAAGTTCAGTGTGTAGTTTTCACAAGCAACTTGCTGAGTGTACTCTGTGTCATACTCTTGGCATTTTTTGTGACAGTGTGTGGGTGAAACCAATCAGGGCAGGGAGAGCAATCACACTGGAAGCATTTGACATGGNACAAGGAAGATGGAAGGTGGGGATAGCACACTTCATCTTTCTCTACCGTGCATCTCTGCGCACGTTTATGTCAATTTTGATGTTTGTGGATTTGCTTGTGGCAACTTGCAAGTAAAAAAAAATATAGCGTAAGTCTTTGGAACGTCTTTTCCCATCAAGGATGAAGAGAATAGTCAAAAGTTTTAAACACGGATGAGGGATAAAACGGATCTGTGGCAGCATGGAGGACAAACTGAACTGACTTGAGATGTTGTAACACTCCGACTGCCAGACCTTTACAGAACAGCTTAGTTCAAAAGTGAGCAAGTACTGCGATATCATTTCTTAACAACTTAGTCAAGGTGATAGAAAGATCTGCAACAACCGAACATTAGATCCTGATGTGCCCCACCCAGACGACTACATTCTGAGATCCTGTTCATGAACATTCCTAGTCTGGTAAGAACAAATCCTGTATTCAACACTTCGTTTCGTTCACAGGGTCTGGAACCTCGGCTATTGAGAAATGTTTGCTTGCTGGAGGTGTGAACTGTGTTGAAGTTTGAAACTATTTGATCAGATTTTACCCAATCGCTAATGTTTGGTCATGATGTAATGCACCATTTTGACCGCTAATGAAGCTATGTTATGAAACTAAGGCATGCGCCTTAAACACCCATCCCGATGTAATGTCTGAAACATTCTGTTGCTGTGAATTAATTTCCTAATATTGGAAGCCTGGCAACATGGCCTGAACGGCTTCATTCACCTCATTCCTCCGCTGACCCTGCCAACGACCCTAGACAGGCAGACGACAATGTTAAAGCAGCTCTGAAACTATTGAAAGACCAAGATGAGAACTAAAACCAAATCTTCTAAGACTGAGGCTGAATATTTAGAGTTTGACAAAAATTCCAGGACATTGTCGTTTTTTGTACAACACAACATACAAAAATTAAGTTATAATACAATCTAACCTGAATTCATGAGCTTACTCTGCATGATGTTGTATAGTAAATTTAAAATATGGCTAAATACCAACAACACCAGCCACCCTCTGCACACTGTCGTTAGCAGCCAGGAAAGCAATTCAGTGGAGACTGCTTCTTCCAAAGTGCAGGACCAACAGACTAAGGAACTCTTTTGTTCCTCGTGCAATAAAACTCTCCAACTCCTCACTGGAGGTTAGAAGGAGGGCCAACAGGAGTACAAAGAAACAGAGTAACTATAGAATCAGGCTAAATGTTAATGTTAAAAAAAAAAAAAAAACTGTTTAAGGATTTGATGTATTGGTGCTCTGTCTGTCTTCTAATGGCCTGTACAGAGCTTTACCAGCTCCAGAGGAGCACTTCACATTACATTCAGTCATAACACAAATTCATGCTATCAGGAACCACAACCAGCAGACAGGACTGCAGGTGAAGTGTCTTGAGCAAAACGCAACAAATGAGGTGGATGGAGCAAGAAATAAACCGGCAACAGACCGACTGAGGAACAAACTCCAACAATAGTTGCCACCAATGTGCTGAAAAACATTAAGAAAGTAATAAAGACTTTTCACATGTCTCCTGAGACCAAGATCCAGAAAGAGACGACACACTCCAAGGCCAAGACCAGGAAAAACAGCTGGCGGCCTCCATTCCTGGTCACCAGTCCCAACCTGAAGAAAATCCGCTTGGATCAAAACCATCAATTCCATGTTCATTGTGCATAAACTGTTTGAGCTTGTATGACTGTCTCCTCAGAGTGTCTTGAAGTTTAGTGAAAGTTGCCACAGCTGCATGCAAATCTTTTTATGTTTAGCCTATTTACGCTTAAAAAAATTGAGAAATACATAAATAAATAGTTTTGTAAAAGTCTATCAAGTCCAGCACTCAGAACATTATGTTTTTTTCTATAATAGATGACGATGCTGTTTCTAAAGGTCTCTAACTAACTCCTGGTCACGAGGCATTAAATATCTGGGTCAGACAGTAGATAGAAAGCATATAAAAGCCATCTCTGAGAACCTCATTTCTTTGAAACTACTAAAATATCCATTTCAAACTGAGATCCCTCTGAAGTTGAAACATTCTGAGCTAACTTTGAGCAGCCCCAATTCTGAAAGCGTCGCAAAAAGTCCTACCTTTGCAGCAAAAGCGTCCGCATCCTTTCCACTGAGGATAATGACAGAGGGAAGAAGAAGGGCTAACTCCCCAGTGGATCCTCCAGCCTTTGAGTGAGACAGAAAGAAGAGGGAATGCATGAGGAGAAGGAGGCATGCAGGAGACAAACGAGCAGCGAGAAAGAAGGGAATGAAATTTATGAGAAAGGAAAAACAAATAGCGGGGGTTAAATTGGAAGCTTTGCTGCGCGCCGGGGAGCCGGACAAGATGGATGGAGCGACTGGAGGATAAAATGGCACTTGGGCAGCTAAGGGTGACTCAGCAGGGAAGTTGCAGTCTCACTTCTACTGCATGGCAGGTGTGGAAAGCAAATTACACAACGGTGAAGAAGAACTTCGACACACCGTAATCTACGGCAGCTGTTGGTAATACGGTAAAAATGACTCTGACTAAACAAACGTTTAATTTACTACTGCGGAGACAGGAACTGGAAATGCAACATTATATCACTGAAATTAAGACTTTTATTGTTAGATTTTAAAAGGCTAATAAATAAATAAAAAATGCTGCATTTCAAAGGAGTAGCAAAATCTTCTGGCAGAAATATTTTGACATTTTAATATGGCTATATTTTCAGGACTACAAACCACTGACAACTTTAGAGTAGCATGTTATTCCAGCAAGTAAAGTAACAGTCTAAGCTATCAATATGGAACCAATGTGAGCGTTTTAATTTACAAAATTTAAAACGCTCACATTTGCTTTAAATGTGAGTGCTCCTTACAAATTTTTAAAAATGCTTTTTCAACTTTTTGTCATAACATTTTTAATAAAATGAAACAAAAATAAATGAATGTAAGACAAGAAGGACTTGTAAATAATCTCAAAAACTAATATGATATTCCACCATCGGAAAAAAAAAAAAATCCTGGATTTTTATCAGAATGGAAAAATTCCAAAGCTTGCTCTAATGCTTTGAGATTCTAACGAACCACATTGAGAAACATTATTCACACACAGAGAACCTGGAATGGTGGTGAACCTTCCCATGAGTGGCCAGCCTTCCACAATTACTCTGAGAGTCGACTGATATCTCACTGAGGGGAGCACAAAAAACCCCAGAGGAAACCATTTAAAGCTCTATAGGCCTCGTTTAGCTCAGTTAAGGTAAGAGGTCATGATTAGCAATAATAAGTAGTGACAAATCCAGCAGGAAGCTTGGTTGATGAAGCCACAAGCTGAGGAACGACAGAAGTTACCAACTGTAGGAAGTCAAAAATAGAAAGTACTCCAGGTTCAGTTCTCTGTGCTCCTCGGCTCTGGAATCAACACCCTGAAAACCTGAAAGAAGTGCAGAAACCGTTGGCTTGTTAAAATCAGGATGAAAAATATTATCGCTTACAGCAGCTTTCCCATAACTCATTTTCATCATATATCAATTTCTTTAAAATTGCTGTTTGGTTTTTGTTGTTTTCTTTCTTTTAAATGTAAGACTGTTTCGTAAAAGGCTGTTTTTATTGAGAACCAATCATACAGGTAGGTGTCCAATAAAAGAATTGACCTTGTTTGAGGTCAGTGTAGTTTGTTGTAACACATTTTGTGTCATTGGTTAGTGCTTTAGCATTAGCTTCTGGTAAATAGCAGGTGGTGTAGTTCTTTAGCATTAGCTAATCTTATAATAGTGTTCAGGGTTAGTGAAACTAACGTTTTTTAGTTAGCGACGTCACCACTGGTTATGTATTACTTCATTTATACGTTGGTGACCCTTTGTGAATTAGCTGTCAGTTGAAAGCAAATTATTGAAAGTAAACAGCTCTTAGTAATGAAGAGTATTAGAAAAGCTTGGAGACCTGTCAGTGTTTTAAACACTGTTTAAATTATCATGAGGTCGTTTAGGTCTAATTGATAGGCTATAAAATCTTTCTCATTACAAAGACATCAAAGAAGTGTCTCATGATGGATAAAAGAAAAAAACACCTCTGTAGCACAACCTTATTGTTGTACTACAAATGACAGAATTGGCTATAAATGCATTCTGAACTTGTGAATGTTAAAGTGAACGCTGTTGGGTTTATTGAATCAGCTGCCACTGAGCACTCCTCAAAAGATTTCTGACAAAAGAGACAGAAAGCTAAATGATTGAAAGACTTTTCCAAGAGCCAAGGACCACTTATAGAGAGCTTCACGAGGATCTGGAATTACAGCTCCAGTTTTTTTCCTCAACTCTTTCGACCTCTATGACCTCTCTGCAAACTCGCAGCAAAGGAATTCTCAGCTGACAAAAAAGATGGCAAGCCTACGCAATGTTTTTTATGTTAACAGATTCCAACTCATCTTGCTATAGCAAGAACATTTCTCATTTTATCATAAAGTTATAAGAAAATGTTTCTCAATGAAACGAGGAAGTTTCTTGTTTTAATGTTCTCGTTATAAGAACTTTCATTGAAGTTTCTCATTTTGGCGTTCTTAATGTATTAACTTTTGTCCAGCTTTCTCATTTAAATGAAGTTTCTCATTATGGGATGAGTTTTAAATATTTAACAATACAAATACGTCCTCGAAACAAATAACTTTAGTTGTAACAATATAAAGATATTGTTCCATATTTTTTTATATGTAGAATATAGAGTCTATATACTGTAGACTCTATACTCTATAATATAGTCTGTAAACAACTCTATACTTTATTGTTATGACCTTTCATATTTAAAAGAGAAGATACTTTGTTCTTAAGATGCAGGTCTCAATATAATGAGCAAGTTATATTGAGATGCTGCTCCTGAATTTATTTCCATGTTCTGGCAGATAAAGGCTTCCATACTATTGGACATTTTGGAAAACTGCTGATGAACTTAGATTTTCATTCAGAATGCTTTCTTAAAGTAAAGTTTCCCAGTTGTTACAACTCTAACACCCTAAGACCCCTAAGTGGCACTGGGTTCAACATAAAAATCAGTAATCCGAACAGTTTTGTTCAATCAATCAGAACTAGTAGTAACACAAATATATTTTATTTTACAATTCTGGTAACATCTCAACCACAGGAGACGGAAAACACAGGGAAGCTTTAAGCTTCAGGGTCTCCAAGGCCAAAACAACAAACAAACCACCCCCCTTTTAATTATAAAATAATAAAAAAAACACTTTCTAAAGAGCTAAAAGAAAATACAAAACCTGAACTCCCTGGCTTAACACAAAACCGGAGAAAACAGTTAACAGAAATGGTAGAAAACCCCTACCGGCTTCCACTGTGAACAGAAAAACAACTTTAGTTAAAAACTAGACCCCTCACAATATGCTCACAGCAAAATCACTCAAGTTCCCACAAACAGTCAGACAAGATCACATCAGATCAAGACCCAAGGTCAAAAGGGATCTGGCATCTCCAGCATGAAGCTCTTTATGGGGTGGCTGACGAGCTCCAATACATTTCACCTGCGGCAGCCAGGTAGAGCTGAAACACAGACACAGGGAAAGTGATGACAATTCTAGGGGCCCTGACCAGCAGGGGGCCCTCCACAATTTAATTATTTGTTTTTGTTCATAAAAAAAAAAAAAAAAGTAAAATTGGGGCCCTGTCAATTACAAAATTAATCATATTGTATTTTCAAAGATTGTTTTTAGCAGTAAAAATTTAATGTTCCCACTCCCAGATCAAAAAACACACATCTATATTTGCCCTGACCTCTCCTGCGTGAAATGGTTCCTGCTTGGAGCGCTTCTGAGTGACACTGTTAGCAGCAGACAGTAGGAAGACACGAACGATTGTGGCAGCTACTATGCTGCTAATAAAAGTTATAAAAAAAAAGAGAGAGGGAGAGAGTGTTAATTTATAACCCAATTTTTCTCCAAGAGAGGTGAGTAGATTGTGTGAGATTATCAACCATTTAGCATAATTAGCTCAGCTACAGACTACTGTTTGCCTTCATTTCACTAGCATTTAATGAATTAAAGAAAAACATTTCCAACATATTCATATTTTTAACTTATCCCTTGTACCTTTTGCCACTTAACAGATGAGTCAGTCAGCAGCAGCTCTAACCCACGTCCCTCCTGATCCATCCTCTTCTGAGTGAAATTAAAGCTGCAGTATGTCACTTTTATATATATATTTTTTTACATATTTGTTAAAACTGTCATTATGTTGTGACAGTATGGTAGGGGAGTTAATCTGTGAAACATCTATTTCCTCTGCCTTCTCCCAGTGCTAGAATCAACCAGTCAGTGGCAGGAGAGTTTTAGTGCTGTCAATCACAATCTCATGTGGTGCTGCTCATCCTTCCTCCCCCTTGATTTGTGCCATGCTGCAGCTAGCATAGCACAGAGCTGTGCAGATTCAAACTGTGAATGCTCAGTTTAGTTAGCATAGCTACCAATGATGGCAGAAAAACAATTTCTTGTAATGATAAGTTGTTTCTCCACCATTAGCACATTTAGCAGTGAGTCAATGAGGCTGATTGACAGCGCTAAGAGCGTCCTACTAGTTCTGATTGATTGTTTTGGTCAGAACGTTGCATTACTTTAACCAGTAATAATAGTCCAGCAAGGAGGTGGAGGAGATTGATTGTTTTCACAGATTAGCTGTCTCATAACAAACTGTCACGACATGGTGGCAGCTTTAACAAATATGGAGAAAACATATTTTTTATTAAAATTATGTACTGCAGCTTGAATAAAATGCAACTACATACAGTTTTGAGAAGTCCGGATTGCTTTATGTGTAGTTGCACGTTGCTTTTGACTGTTGCTCATGGGGAGACATTTCAGTATCTAAAACTAATAGAAAAATTTTAAGCAACTAACTTGCATTGTGGATATGGACTGTTGGATGTTAAATTCATGAGCAGTAAATATTGTGCTAATTATCAGTATTGAACCAAAGAAAGCAAGGCAGTTGCAATCCTTTATAATTGTGACGCTTTTTATGGGTCAAATAGACTGAAAAATTGTAACAGCAGCTGCGCAAACAAATTTTTTGTTAGGGGGCCCACAATTCCTGGCGGCGCCCCTGTCCATGAGGGCCGATCACCGATCACCTGGACTGGCTGTTAATTTTTCACTTTAGGTATAATTGATACTATGTAATCTGGCAATGAATACACCTAACTTATGACATAAAACATGCAAAATACTTGCAGGTACAATGCAGTAGCTATTCAGTCAAAAGGACAACTGAAAACCTTCAATCAGTAAATAATATTTAACAGTAAGGCTGGCAACAGTCTAAATTATACATAAAACAAATAAATCTCATAACACTGCCTGTATCAAATAATGTTAAGTAAAAAGGAAACATTCAAAGCCAAATGCAGGATGCATCAAAATAAACAATCCTGAGTTACTGAATCAACACTTCTTGAGAGCATGGCTAGCTCATAAATGCTGGTTCTGATTGGCTAGCTGATTAATGTTTGTTCTGATTGGCTAGCTGATTAATGTTTGTTCTGATTGGCTAGCTGATTAATGTTTGTTCTGAAGAGGAGGCTGAGGAGATCAATTATTTTTCAGACATTATCTGTTTTCTTGTCTTATGTCAGGAAGACGGCGAAAGTTTTAATACATCAGTAAAATCTATTTTTTTTAAGTTACATTCTGCAACTCTAAGCAGACCTTCGATGTGAGAGTTCAAGGCCAGGTGGAGGTTGAGCTGCTCTCCGTCTGTGAAATATTACTACAGTAGCGCTTAGCAGTGAGAGCAGAACCAGCGTCTTTTCCACCGCTAGCCAGCAGACTTAAATTGTTTTTCAGTTTATTTGTTTAGCCTTCTGACCGTCAAACTCATCCGAGTGGGGGTTGGTAGCTGTGCGCTGCTTTACCTTCTGTCTGTTTGCTTGGGATGTCTTTTTTTACCTGCATTGAGCCTCGATATAGCCATACTCCGTTTGGTGCTTGTTTCTTAAATGTCATATTAGATGCGTTGTGTTGATGCATTTCAACGTGGTACGAGCTATTTCTCCGTCGCAACACACAAAACTTCCCCATTCACTCTCAGAGCGTTAAAGTTCCTCACCACTTTGCTTAGGAGTTGTTGCTGCGTGCTTTCCCAGTGTGAAGGAAAGAGGAGATGAGCTGCACACGCAGGCTGTTAAGTGAGATACAGGTGATACGCTTTATCATGGAAATTGTGAAAAAATCGGCTGATTATGAAAGGTGGCCACCTCTAGTGGATATAGCTGTTTACATGTAAATTTTTGTCTGTGGTGTGTATCTGCTACTTGACATTATCATAGCTGTGAGGTGGTGAAGAATCATGGCTTACCCGCTGGAATGTGTTTCAATAGACTGTAAAGCTCATTAAAAACATGGTTGACAAAGAGGTCAACAAAAGACGATCATTTGAAGATATTTTGTTTCTGAAGTACAGACCCATCACTTAAAGCAACGTACTGTTATAAATTCTAATGTAATTATTTTGTTCTTAAAGCTACAATTAAAAACATGTAATAGTGGAATTTACATAACCAAAAATAAAACAACAAAATATCTTTGAAACTTTAATTATGAAATCCACTGAGTTAAAAAAAGAAATTTCCATCTCTTAGCTGTTTCTGTTAGCCTAAATGAATAAAGTTTCTGTGTGGAGCGTTGTGTTCGGGTAAACGAAGGAGTCACTTCTGGTTCACTTTCCATCTCACACAAAGTGTTTGGAAGCACTTGATGTAATACCCAGCTCTTTGCTAAATTACAGAGAAGGATAGAGAGCATTCTCACAGGAAACTGGTCAACTCATGATTTAATCAGGTAAAGAATTCCACCTCTGAGGGTCCACACTTTTCAGACACGTCTGCTGAAAGAAACATATGAACAACAAACTGGTGTCAACTCTTACTCTGCTAGCAAAACACTGATGTGTAAAACTAGCACCACACTGTGTGCACGATTATTACGCAAGTCTATGGCCTGGGAGTTGGAAAATATGCATAAAAATGATGATATGGTCAAAACTAAAGCTTGCCTAATAATTGTGCACACAGTGTACATTAGCTTGGTAATAACCAGCCTGTTGTTCTGTGCTCACTTTGTTCAGATGGTTTATTGAGAAACGATTGTTTCCTGTAGCTACTTAGTCTGTTGAAGTTTTATTTGATTTTACCCCATTGCTAACGTCTAGCTGTGGTGTATGTAATATGTGAGTTGTAAGCAAACAACATCCTTGCGTGCAATAAAATCTCTTAAACATTCCTCTTACTTCGAACTTAATTGTTCGTATTTTAAACCATGGCCAACACAGACTATCAACTTCATTCACCTTTATTTGCCCACGGACTATAAATCTAGAGAGATCACATACATACATACTATACATACATACATACATACATACATACATACATACATACATACATACATACATACATACATACATACATACATACATACATACATACATACATACATACATACATACATAAATACATACATACATACGTGTTGTGCGTGCGTGTGTGTGTTTCTTAGTAACACGTTATACTAATGTAACATAGATTATAGTTTCTTGATTGTGCTATAAAGTGCACTATGTGCCTGGTAAACCATTTTTAAAAACTGCTTTCTAAAGCTCTCCCTCTGATCTGACTGAACCATGCAACATTTTACATCCTACTTCATGTTTTTCTCTGTCCCAAAATAACAGCAAAATGCATCAGATGCTGTGGATGCATTGAGACAAAGTGCAATAAAAAAATGTATTATTTAAATATTTGAAATGTCCAGTTAAAAACCATGCTGGTTTTCGAGAAAGCGTCTCATTTTCGGTGTTTACTGGCACACACAGATTTCCTTATATTTCCCTGCCTGACTTCAGGCGGCATAAATGCCTCGTTAAAACCGGCAGCGACTTCTTACACCCCTTCAGTTCTTCAGAATGCCTTTCATCCACAGGAGCCCCAAGGTTGTTAATATTGGCTTCCCAGTTGTGGAGCGGCTGCTGGCAGAATGTGGGGGAGGCTTCCTGCAACGGAGGACAGAGACCGAGAGGCTGCTTTGCTCGCCGACCACACACTCACCCAGACGGTCCAATACACAACCCCGGTCGGGGACTTGTGTGTTTGTGGCACGCTAATGCGCCCGGTTGTTGCACGTTTGCTGCGTGTGCGCTCAGGTCAAACTGTGCATGTGTGCGTGTGGGGGTGTGCGTGTGTGTGTGTGTGAGGCAGAGATTGTAGGACCGGGAGTCCAGGTGGAGCTATAACTCTGGAAACTAGGCTCTCAAAAGAACAATAATCGTTTATAAACGCTACATGTGCCAGACTGTGAGAGAGGGAGTGTGTGTGTGTGCGTATGTGTGTGTGTGTGTGTGTGTGCACCATTCCCGTCCATGGATCTGATTTATGAACTGTACTGTATTGTGTGTGCGTCTGCATTTGGCTACAACATCATCATTTATCCAGCACCATTTTTTGTGTCTCTGGCATTGGTATTTAAACCATTTTGGTTCTGTGTGCTTGCATGTGCATGTGTGTGTGTGCGTGTGTGCGCGTGTGCGTGCGTGTGTGTGCGTGTGCGCGTGTGTGTCCAGATTATGTAGCATCTGCCTTCCTCCAAAGGCCACTCTGCAGGAGCTGTTCTCTTTGAAATGAAGACAAGCGGTTTGCACCCGTGAACTTTATAAAACAATCCCCTCCCTTCTGCTGTCACACAGTGGGAAAATGCCACATCCTCGAGAAGGTAGCTTTGCAATAAATCATATTTCTTTATCAAAAGACTTAAAAGCAGGGTACATCTGAAGATAGAATAAAGAATTAAACACCTGCTTTTATAATGATAGTATGATGATAAAGTTTATTCAGTGGCACGGCGCCTCAAGGACACTATGTGAAAATTAATATCAAGTCAGTCACCAAAGAGACAATAAAATATACAGGTGCACTGATTCATTAGTCGGCTGATAAATCGGCTCAAATTTAATTTATTGGTAGAGTGAACAAAAGAAGTAGATGAAACTTACACATTTTTGTAAACTGAGCTAAATAAAATGGTAATTAATGAGGAAGAGCTATATCCAACTGGAACTTTATTGTGAGTTTATAAATAACATACTGAACTTATAGATATATTATAATTGTTTTTGTG
>NW_027675174.1:5000-67048 GCF_904066995.2 Poecilia reticulata | reverse complement strand
GTAAAACCAATAAACTGTTATGTTGTAAGGTGTCTCAATGTGACCGGTGCCAAAGAGTTGGACCTCCCTCCAAGTTGTCAGGGAACTTAAGTGCATAAAGGTAACCATCCACAGTGATTCCTGAAGTTTATCACCTCTAGGACATTGTTGCTCATAACATTGTAATCATCCCCAACAGATGTCAGGGGTGTGAGAGCTGATTGGAATTGATCTGACCGGTCCCATGCCCCTGACATCTTGTGGCAATCAGTATATCCTGACAGCTACAGATTATTTCTCTAAATGGGTGGAGGCTTTCCCTCTCAAGACTAAGACCACTGAGGAAGTCTGCCAAAAATTATGTTCTATATTTTACGGGCACGGCTGTCCTCAGCGTATTCTCACTGACCAGGGACGAGAATTTGTGAACACAGTAAGCCACATTTAATACTATATATATTTCTGTGAAGCCTCATACATTTCCATTTATTTACTATTTACCATTTATTAAATAGGGTTAAACCATTTATTAAATAAATGGTAAATAAATAAATTTGTTTAAATGTTGTTTTAGATGAACAGTAGACTCTGATCTACTTTCAATTCAGAGAAGCTTCACTGCAGCCCATCATCCTCAAACCAACGGCTTGGATGAAAAGACAAATGACAACATTAAGCGGTAAGAAAGTTATTAGAAAACTTACATGTTTTTTTGTTTTGTTTTATATTTTTTAATAGCAGCTTTTCATTGTAACATGTTTCTGTAGGTTTATATCAATGTACAGCTTGTTATAGCTATGTCATACCACAACAAATGCAACACATAAGCAACTTTTACAAATTGGAGTATGTTCTGTGAAACTGTTCTTCTAGGGCACTGAGAAAATTATCAACGACAAGCAGGATGACTGGGACATGTTCCTTGAGGCCACTTTGTTTTCCTTAAGGTCGAAAACCCACACCACCACGAAATACTCACCATTTTTTCTGATGTATGGCAGAGAGGCAAGGTTTCCTTCTGAAGTTCCTGTTGACATGCCGGTACGATTCTGTTACATTATATGAGTTTACAAACTCATGTACTGTTTTTGCATGGAAATTCATGTGTATTAAGGTTTTAAGTTTTTACATCATGTTAAAATATCAGTACACTACAGTCTTCCAGATTAGTAGGAATGAGTAATTGGAAAATAACAGGTGAGACTGAGTTATCCCACAGTCTACCTCTCAGTGACACATAGTTATAAAGGCTGAAGTGAAAAATGTTTTTTGGAAAGACTTGCTTAAGGGGTTGTGTCTGAAGGAAATGGAGCTTGGTATATACATAGAATCCAACTTCAAAGTTATCCCATGCAACTGTGATTTCAAGTCTAGTTTCTTTTAATTTCAGTTTTTTAACTTAACACCATTTTTATAACTACTGAGGTATTGGTGATTTTGGCTGGTAATTGCACTATGTACCTGGAAAATACTTAATTCCTCACCTACATCAGACATTGTAAAGTTTCTCATACAAAGTTTGATGTAATGTTAGTTATGATTTGAATGTAAATGTGTTTGTGTTTTTACAATACAGTTGTCTTCTATAGTCCTACCAGAGGACTACAGCCAATTTGTGAAAGACAGAGACAACAGACAGCAGGACACAAAGATCCAGGTTGAAGAGAATGTCGAATTGGCTAAAAAAAAAGGGAAAAAAGCTTTTGCGAACCGGGCACAAAAAAAATTAAAAAATTTCAATTTCACAGAAGGGGAGGAAGTTCTTCTATTCAACATAAGAAAACGGGGTAGGAAAGGTGCCAGGATGGAGGCGGACTACTCTGGACCTTATTTTATCCATGAAGTGATAGGGAGCACTGTGATGTTGAAAACAATGACCAGAAAAGTCCTCAAGACAACGAGGGACAAAATGCAAGTGAGGGTTTCATCTCAGGTGAGAAGTTGAATGGAAGGGAGACAGTGATTAGGTACGTGGGCAAAGCAGAAACCCCACTGCAGACCAAGACAGAAGGTCAGAACCATGGCAAGGTTATCCAGTCCTTTTCCCTGTTGTCTCCCCCTCCTTTGATCTCTTTGTTAAATAAAAGAAACAACTAGTTTCTTTACTCAGTAGTTGCGCCCCTACCCATGGCACTTCAACAATATTATTTACCTTTTATCTGGAAATGGTGTCTGTTTATTCTTGCCATACAGTCTCTGTATTAATTATTGCTCTAAAGGTCTTGCCATACCAGCTTATTCTCTGTATTTACTTTAGTTTCTTAGTTTATTCTTGCATTTTGTTCTTCATTCATTTCCATTTAGTTTCCTTTGATTAGTTTTATCCTCTCTTTGTTTATTGCTATGTCCACTTTAGTTTCTTCCTGTTGCTAGATTTATTTTATAATTTATTAACCATCAGTAATCTTCACTCATCACCTGCTGCGCCGCCTAATCGTCATGTGTTTCACATCATGTGTTGATTTTTCACTGTTCGGATTCTCTGTTTTTATGCCATATTTCACATCTAGTTCTTCGCTCCGTTTTGCCCGCTTCTCATGTTTCAGAGTTTTGCGCAATGTGCGAGGCGTTTTTTTTTTAACCCCCTAAGGTGCAGGGCGGTCGGGAAACATCGATGGGGGAAAGGCAGACTGACATAAACCTTTTAAAACAACGGAAACAATTTCGGTATTCTGATTATTGAAATTTAAAAGTGCTGTGTTGTTAAATCACCCCGTTCATGTCGGACCACTTACAGCTCCGTGTTAACGCTATAAAATGAACGATCTTTATTGTGGTATCACCCATGGAGGATTTCTTTATTTAAACGGGTTCATTTTTCAGAGGGATACAAAGTCGTGATTTTAGTAATTACATGTTTGTAAGAGCGATTTTCTGTTGTCATTTCATGGTAGTGGGCAGCTTTCAAACGGAAATAAAACACTTTTTAATATAAATTGCTGCTTTGACATGATCACAGAACTGCCCAAACATATGTAGCTACATAAATACCAGACAAAGTGAATCACAGCGTCATCAGCCGGTGTAACGCTGAACTGATGCGGAGCCATGAAGCTACAAACACTGAATAGAAGAAGAGCTGCCATCGATACAGTTGCAGCCAAGCATGATTTAATGTTACACATACAGTTTTACCAAGTTGCTCAAGTCTAAACTGGTATTGTTGTGGATTTAAGGTGTAAAGTTTACCTTTGACCAAACGCCCCCAAAGGAATCCCAGCGCCCCCCTTTGTAAAAATGTCCACCGGCGCCCCATGCCGTCCTCTGAACGCCCCTGGGGGGCGGTACCGCCCACGTGAGAACCGCTTTGCTAAAAGAAAATGGGCATTTTCTTCTTCTTCTTTAGATTTCAACAGCAGCTTGCATCCCATATTGTTGCACTACTGCCATCTACTGGATCCTAATATCTATACCTCAAATTCTCATAATGATCCCAGTATTATAAAAAAACCCCCCGAAAAATCTTCTTTTTCCCCCTCAATGCTATTTAACTGATCAACAACATTCTCAAATTTCAATTCCCTATTAAAACCTAATTCCATTTTAATGGGCGCTTTCTTCTTTTATGTCCAATTTTGACTTCCAATGATTCACTTCCTGCTAAAGAGCCCCCTGGTGGTTGAAGAAAAATCCACATATAAACAGCTTATAGTCCGGAAAATACGGTATATGAAAAAAATCTGAATGCTCTCTGGTATTGTTCAGGGGGCCGGACCAAATGTGGAGGAGGGCTGTAGTTTGGGGACCACTGATATAGATCAACAATTATTCTTATATCTTTGGCACTATGGGAAGATATTCTATTTCTTGTGTACCTCTTGCATGTCTTCTTTGAGAACATCAAAATATTGTTATCCAGCTTATTCCTATTGTTTTGTAGTTTTTGGGTTAATACCTAATAGGGAGGTAGGTTTGTGCTTGGTTAAAACCCAGTCTATGTCTGTTTACATACCTTAGACATTAAAATGAAATACTACAATGTTCTGCTGGGTGGGACCAGTCTTTCTTTTTTGGTTGAGGCAACCTACTAAGGCTAACACTTGTTTAGTATTTGACCCAGTTTAGGAACCACAGGTCCAGCTCAACTCGAATTGAAAGCATTTTAGGGACCACTGTCATTTGAAACAAGTATGCATTCAGTGGGAGTCAAAATTATATAAAATGCTGATGTGTGAACATGAAAAAAATAATTTTATTTATAAGTTCAAAGATAAAGCATGTCAGATTACTTTCAATCTCAGCATGTACTGGACACAGCCACAAAAGTGAGAAAATGGTCCAATAATCAGCTATGAAAGGAACATTTTAGAAAAAAAACAGATGTTCACACATGAACAAAGGAAAGACGGCAATAACACTGGACCAAGCATCACCAATGAAACAAACTGTCCTACACAGACTCACCTGCAGCTCACATGCAGCCCGATCAAGAGCTTCCAGTTGGTGCCTCTGTAGATGCTGACTGTGGCTCTGCAGAGTGGGACGATGGTCACAATCTGAACTCAGGAGTAGGGACTTCGTCTGACAATTGTCTTATCCAGGCTCTCCATCAACATCTAAAACAAAACAATAGCCATTTTACACTACCTAAACAAACTGATAGTTTTGGATTACATACACCTTATATAGCTGATTCCTGCTAAAAAAACTCAAGTATTTGTGCGTCTTTACTCAACAAACTAATTCCAGGACAGAAAGGTAGGGCAGTATCTTGTGAATGAATACAAGAAAAGTTTTTAGGTGCCAACAGTTTGATCTGGATTTTGTTTAGTAGTTGATGTTTATGCACACATTGCTTGGCATAACATTTTCAACTGAACATTGTCTCCTGCATAACATTATTGATGCTGCTGTAGCAGCTGTGACAATAATGGCTTTCTGATGATTTGTTGTCAGAAGATGTGAGGCTACCTTTAGTAGTCTTCATATTCCACTTCTGTGGGTCTGCTCAATGTTCCATAAATGTACTTGTGATCTGAAGATGGGAACATGTGTCTCAGTCAATGTTGAAAGTCCAAAGCGACCTACTCATGGAGCTGGTTAGTAAAGACTAGGTTGGTATCTGAGCAGAGATCAGTGTAGTTCTGCTTAGGTTAACAGTGGCTGACTTCTTTGGCGGAGTTAGGAAAGTGTTGGTGTCAGGTTAGTGGACGACTGAGCAAATATTTCCCTCATCTCTGTCTATAGATATAGAATGCTATGGTGTACATTTCCTTTAGTCCAAAACTAAAGGATGTTCAGAGTGGTTTGAATCTGTCTTTGAATAGTTTGGAGTGAATAAAGCCAAACATTAAACTCCACTCTCTTTGGCAGTAGTCCAGTTGTGATGGAAACTTTTGTAAATGAATTATACTGTAAATGTGAACCATTATTGTGCTCAGATGTGTTGGCTGTATACAGGCAAGGCAGATAAAGATGACAGTGAGAAAGTGCATCTGACATCATAAAACAGAGCACAGCTGGTGACTACTGACCAGGATTTTATCTTTACGTGGCATGATTTTCTTTTCAGATTTAATAATTATTTGAGTACAAAGTTTACTAAACTTTGGTAAACAAAAAAAACAAAAAACATACAAATTATTCTCAACAAACTGCACTCATAGGGTAAAGTGTGCAACTGAATTCTATGATTGTCTAATTATTGAAAACATTTGTGGAAACAAGGTCTTTGAAATCAATGAGCAGCTCACTCTGAGATCTCCCTGGGTGACGAGAAGGAACTTATTAGGACTCCACGAAGAAAGGAACTGGTGTGCTTTGGACATGATCCAGACTGTAGAGATTTGGATCGAAGCTAGCAGCAAACCAACAGTCCATCTCTGCAGTACACAGCTGGGCAGGAGAAGGCCAAAAAATTCTGGAGGGAGAAGGATACAGTAAATACCCTCAAAGAGACAGTATTTGAAGTTGCTTTGGTTTTATTTAACTTGAGTTGGAAAAATGCTTCTTTCTAGCAGGGGTCTAAACAAAATGGTACAGAATAGCAAGAATAAAAAAGTTAAACCCTTAAAAAATAAAATCATTAACCATAAATAACTGATGTTAGAAGAATTACCAATTTCTTCAAAAGCCACAGGCTGTTTTATTGTCACAGATAAATTAAAGTTCATCCCTTTAGATTAACTGCCAACGTCTCTAGAAGGTTTCTGTTATTTCCAATGAAAAACTGAAGGGTCAATATTATGCGTTTCATTGTGTGCTACAGCACCACTTTGATCTCGGGGCTTCCAGTCCATACAGATGTTCCTGTACACTATGCCCACCACTTGGTTATGTCGTTCCATGTATGCTTTCCCTGCCAGCATCTTGCACCCTGCTGTTATGTGCTGGACTGTCTCAGGGCCTCCTTGCACAACCTACACAGTGGGTCTTGTCTGGTGTGGTAGATCTGAGCCTCTATTGCTCTGTGTTTAGGGCCTGTTCCTGGCAGCCAGGATGAGAGCCTCTGTGCTGTCCTCGAGTCCAGCTTTCTCCAGCCATTGGTAGGATTCCTGATATCAGCCACTTCAGTTATTTGCGGTGGTACCTCCCACGTAGGGGCTTGTCCTCTCATGATGGTACTTCCAGCACCTTGTCTTCTGTTCCCCATTGTCTGACACATTCGCTGAGCACATCGTCTGTTGAGGCTTTGTCCTTGATGTATTTATGGATCTTGGATG
Source organism: Poecilia reticulata (assembly GCF_904066995.2). Taxonomy (NCBI): domain Eukaryota; kingdom Metazoa; phylum Chordata; class Actinopteri; order Cyprinodontiformes; family Poeciliidae; genus Poecilia; species Poecilia reticulata. The sequence continues at coordinate 60,407 of NW_027675174.1, read as the reverse complement.
TTTCATCCTGGACAGTGGCTCTCACACTCACTAGTCCTCTGCCTCCTTCCTTATGGCTCGTGTTCAGTCTCAGGGTGCTGGATTTGGGGTGGAACCCTCCATGCATGGTTAGTAGCTTCCTAGTCTTAACATCCGTGGCCTTCATCTCTTCCATTGGCCAGCTAATTATTCCTGCAGGGTATCTGATTACCTGTAAGGCATAGCTGTTTATTGCATGGATCTTGTTCTTGCCATTGAGCTGGCTTCTTAGGACTTGCCTTATTCGTTGGAGGTATTTGGCTGTGGCTCCTTTCCTTGTGACCTCATCGAGGTTGCCATTTGCTTGTGGTATTCCCAGGTACTTGTAGCTGTGCTCTATGTCTGCTATTGTTCCTCCTGGGACTGAGACCCCTTCTGTGTGGGCGACCTTCCTCTCTTTGTAACCATCCGACCACACTTCTCTAGTCCGAATGACATCCCAATGTCAGTGCTGTAGATCCTGGTGGTGTGGACCAATGAGTTGATGTCTCGGTCGCTCTTGGCGTACAGCTTGATGTCATCCATGTAGAGGAGGTGACTGATCGTGGCCCATTCTTGAGTCGGTACCGTAGCAAGTCTTGATGATGATTTGGCTGAGGGGGTTCAGATGCAGAACAGCAGTGGGGACAGAGCATCTCCTTGGTATATGCCACATTTGATGGACACTTGTGCAAGTGGCTTGCAGTTGGCTTCAAGGGTGGTTTTCCACAGCCTCATCGAGTTTGCAATGAAGGTTCTTAGAGTCCTGTTGATGTTGTACATCTCTAAGCATTCAATGATCCAAGTGTGTGGCATTGAGTCATAGGCTTTCTTGTAATCAATCCAAGCGGTACACAGGTTGGTGTGTTGGGTTTTGCAGTCTCAGGCAACTGGGTGGTCCACCAGGAGTTGGTGTTTGGCTCCTCTGCTATTTATGCCTATGCCCTTCTGCCCCGTGCTCATGTATTCATCTATGTGCCCACTTATCTTAGCCGCTATGATGCCTGACATGAGCTTCCATGTTGTAGAGAGACAGGTTATTAGCCGATAGTTGGATGGGACTGAACCCTTTGAGGGATCCTTCTGGATCAGGATTGTGGGCCCTTCAGTTAACCATTCAGGGTGAGTCCCATTTTGTAGCAGCTGGTTCAGTTGAGCTGCCAGTTGCTCATGGAGGGCAGTGAGTTTCTTCAGCCAGTAGGCATGGATCATGTCAGGTCCAGGTGCTGTTCGGTGTTTGTGTGTGTTTGTGTGTGAAATAAAAACTTAAAAGAAATTTGACTTCACAAATTAATGCCTTGAAATTGGGCCTGTTTCTTTAAGAAGCTCCACACGCCACCTTCAGGAAGATAACACAGTAATGCTCCTATGCTCCAACATTGTTTTTTGTAGCATTTCACTGAAAGTACTTTTTATAATGAGCTAAGCAGATGCACAGTTCCACCAGGTGTTTATTGCTGCTGCTGCTAGTCTGAAGGAGCATAGTTGGGAAGTGGTGGAGGAGGATTACTCTGTGAGGCGGAAGCTCTGCTGGATACTGCAGCTCTGAAGAGAAGCTTCAAGCTGGTGCTCAGTGAGAGCAAGCATTTCTAAACCCAAATGGTTGCCAAAGGAGATTCAAGGATTTCTCAAACATGCATGAAGGAGTCAAAGCAACTCTCAGGTATGTTTTTGATGTGGGAATACATTATGTAAAGATCAAAAAAGTCTGTTTTACGTAACATGGCCCCTTTAAAAGCTAAAACATGAAAGAAATTCTACTAATAAAAGAATAACGTTTGTGAACATGCAGGGGAGCAAACTTTTTCCTTCCTGATTGTCTTACCACACATTGAGCTGTTGGACTGGCAACAACACAGAGATGACAGCAGTGGAGGGAGGAGCTGGAGGAAGTGTGCCATTGTCTGTGATATCAGGACACTTCCCTCTTCGTTTGAAGTTGCTGCTGCAGAGCTGCTGCTCTCATTTCTGACACATTTATCCTTCAGGGCTGAACCCAAACCTCTGCATGCCACTGATGAGACACACACACACACACACACCAATGTAGCACATCATCATAGCAGGACTCACATGCATCTATCCACATGGCAGCTTCCATCAGATTCATCAAGCAGCAAAATGTTTGGTTTAACCTCACCTCAGTACAAGCCTCAACCCCGAAAGAAAATCTGACTTTTTCTACAGGCAGGTCTGCTGCAGATTTTCTACAGGTCCAAAACACCTGAGGACAACAACTGTAATGCTGTGAAAGCTTTCTAATGTATTTGATGAGATTTATTGTGAGTGAAATGATCCAGCAGTATTATAAGACTTTACAAGGTGAGGGAGATTCTCTCCTGGGACCCCTCAGCCTGACAAGATAACACCGATACATAACATGCATTTAAACACTAATACAGATGACGCACATTTTGATATTACAGCTCAGCTAGGACAAAACACAACTGCTGGTCGACAGTCATAAGGCACATCAATGTCTCATTTACAAGAGAGACCTCTTAAAGCCAATCATGTCTATTTACCACTAATGCCTGGTGAGGCAAAGTCAACAAATACCAAGGGTCAATATGGAATCACTTTGCTGCCATCTAGAGTTATTGCAAATACCCAGGCTAGGTATACATCTTAGAATATTTGACAGCATATATATTTTTTATGTAGCCATATATAAATTCAGACAGTAAGACATTAAACACACATTGAAAAAAGTATACCCTTTATCTCCCAAGTCAATGCAAGAACTCTGATCCATGCATTATTAATAGCAAAACAGATTATCATAACAGTCTTGTATTACATGATAAAGTACATTTTATCACAGCAAATAATGAAAAAATCAGCAGCATGCTTTTTGACCAGAGACAGCTGACATTGTGATTTATGTCTCTTTATTGGCTTCCTACTTTAAGGCCTGAATTTAATAAAGTGTCAGTGTTTTGTTAATGCTTTAAGTGATCAAACTTCAGGTGTTTAGCCGCTTCGTCAAACTCCTCAGATCAGGGAGCATGCTGAAGGCAGCATTCAACATTTTAAAGGCAGACTCAAGACATTTCTTTTGAGCAAAACTTTAATCTTAATTTTTTAACATAAATGTATATTTTTATTGAATCTTTTTGGGTTTTATGCTGTGCCTGTTTTTAACTGCTGTTTATTTCCAAGAGGTCTCCAAAAATTATTTTTTCCATTTATTCTCACCTGATCTCAACTTTTCATTAACCATCTAATTGGTATCAATTTTAATGTTTAGTTTATATGTTTAACAGCAAAAACACAAATATATTTTTTTGTAGAATTGCCAGTAAGGCCTGCTTCATTAGTTGCCATAGTGATATCTACAGTGAATGCAATATCTATCCATCTTTATGAGCGTATGAGGTGAAGGAAGTTTGTTGCTTCTTCCCTGTACATTGATTCATGTAAAGCACTTTGCAGTTGATGTTTGAGACGTGCTAACTGACTGGTTGGGACCATTAGATTGTGAGTGCAGCACTAACCAGAGTCCCAGTGGGCGTGTGCTGACTGGACAAACAAATACAGCCTGAAGTGCTCCAGTATGGTTCGGAATGCCTTTGGAAACAGACCTAAAATACACAGAACAAAATAAATCCAGTTTTGTAAATACTCACTGTTCACAGGAACAGAACAGAACACAAGCCTGAAACCCTAACAGACAATATAAACTCTACTGCAGACTTGATCTTCCAGCAGCAGTTTGATTCCCTAAAGTCATCAAGGAATTCACAGTTAGGAAAGTTGGTAAAGCTTTATTTGACAGGCTGTGAATAAGACTGACATAACTCCTGTCATAAACATGAATAAGTCTTCATGAATATTCATGACTGTTGTCATAAAGTGTCATTCGATAAATCATGAGACATTAAATACAAAGTTGACATTATTCAAAATGTCTTTGTTATGACAACTTGACATTAACCAAGAACTCATGATCTGACACAAATCTGTTATAAAAGTATTACTGATTACACTTTAAAAATTATGTAGCTTTATGTTAAAGTTTAATCAGTAATATTTTTATAACAAATTTATGTCAGATACCAAATGGCTTCAGAAAGGAGGGCGACATGAGGACTTCCCTCTTCCAAAATCGGAGCCTCAAATCTATTTAAGAAATGTTATTTAGCTACATTTCCCATTAGTTTCTTTTTTTTTTTTACTTCTAAAATGTATTACGTAATTTCAGAATTCTGACTAACAATAAATGTTCAGTGAACTAGTTCTGCAAGTATCTATAGATCCATCAGATTCATTCTGGCCTAGTCCAACCAAACAGTTCCACTAGCATGTTTACATGGCTGAAATGTGACTGTTTTCTTTGTTCTTACAGATTTCTAGATTGGCTCCTTTATCAGCAGGTATTCAAGCTTATATTAATTAACTGAGTGATCTGCTATAATAATATGTAATATATATAATAATATGCTGTGGCGCTTGTGGAATATTATGCGCACATTTCTGTCCTGGTCAGGTAGATCCAACCAGGCTGGGCCTGCACCTGGAGCTACAAAATCTAGGAAACAACAATTCCTTATTAGGAAGTAGGACTGATAAACTGACACTGTTGAAAGTAACACAAATCATTGGTTATGCGAGCAGACAGTGCTGCAATATTCCAGAAGCGTTTGTTGTGCAGCTTAAGGTGTAGGTTAAATATTTAAGGCTGTGGGCAGAATGGATACCAGATCTAACTGAGTCTTTGGATGCATTTTTCTGTCTGATCTCCAAAATCATTTGCATTTTATTAAAGTTTGGTTAATTTTAACTTGCTGACCTGACTTGATCTCTCATATGACAAGCCTGGGGTAAGACGTTTGAATGTCTTTAACACCACATGCCACATCATCTATTCAGAAAACTAGCCTGAGATGACCTGCATTTTGCAGAAACAGATACTCTGACCAATATCATAAGAGGACAGTAGTGCAGGCTTCTTAAAACGCCAAAAATACACAACAGTGTGTATGTGTGCAACACAGTGGGCAGAGAGGAAATGTGCAGGTTACCTGTTTCTAAAGCATGAGTAACATTGTGCAGGGTCTGAAAGCTCCTGCGATCATCTTGAAGGTTAATGCTGCCTGAAGAGTTTCCTGCTGCTGCTGTGTGGAGTTTAAGCCGCAGAGCATTAGAGCAGAAGACCAACAGCTGAGACTGATAGTGTTGGAGCAGATCAGCAAGGAGAACTGATCGACCCATGTCCATCCACTGCACAGAGTGAGGCCCACCGACACACTCTGGCTCCACAGTGCTTAACCTTGTTCCATCTCTGCCTCTTCTCCTCAAGTCCTCATCCTTCAGATCACCAGAACTGAAAAGCATAAACAGTCTCTTCATCATTAACCCATGAGAAGTCGAGGAAAAATATCATGACCCGAATGCTGATGAACACAGGATCAGGCGCCTTTCAGTCATTAACTTTAGTCACTGCCAGTGGAAAATGACAAACGTCCACAAAAAAGGAAAAGTGTGACTGTTTTCTAAAACTGCCAAACAATGGCACCAAGCAGCAATCATTTTCCTGCTCATGCTGCCCCTACCTTTCTGGAGCATCTGCTCCCGATGTGGTTTTGACCCGGGTCCAGTCCTGTGTGTTGGTCCCAATGACGCTCTGCTGTCTGAACATCTCCAACTGAGCTGCTGCAGTAACACCGACTGATCCAGCCTTCCTAGCGGCCACACCAGGAGCTGAGACCGAGATGAGCTGAGCAGCTGCTTCTTCTGATGTTGGCCTTTGAAGTGCCAGTGGAGCCAGCAGGTCAGTGGAGGTCATGAGGACCTGAAGCAGTGGATCTACAGAAGACTGGTCCACCTGAGGAGGAGGCAGGGCTGAGGCATGATGGGAGGTGGCTACAGAGGGTGAAGGACAGTCACAATTTTCTAAACCTTCCAGGTTAGACTGAGCTGCCTCTGCACTGAACTGAGTGAGTCCAGAATGAGTTATGCATGTTTGGCTCTGGCTGGTTCTGGTTTTTCTTGAGCTTTCTTCTTTATTTTGGAAAGAAGACAGTTTCACCAAAACAGGGAGTTGAATTTCTAAAGCAGAACTCTGCAAGGAGCGATTAGGGCTGTAAATAGGGGAGCATTTATCAGATATTTGCTGTGACAACATCTGCACAGAAGGCTGAATACTAACGAGAAGAGGAGAGGAATTCAGATATGTCTGCCACATCTGTTCCCAGGTCCACTTGGGAAAGCTACAGCTGCATTCAGACTCTGGACTCCTGAAGTTATCACAGAATATTTGGTGAGTGCAATGAACCTTGCAAACATGACAGCTCTCCTCAGAAATCCAGAGGTCCAGTAGTCTGGCAATCATTTCTGCCCGATGGACAGCCAAGACACTCATCAGACCTCTGACTGACACAGCAGAAGCACGATGTCTTATAATCTTTGGAAGACTGCTAAAGAATATGAATTTATGTGCCTCCTGCAAAACCAACATCCTCAGCTGGACTTTATGCTCCTCCACAGCCTGACTGTACAGGTCTGTTCCTGATAAAATGTCCTCCAGAACATCTCTGGGTACCAAGTCCAATTCAGTCTTCCCAATCACAGACAGAATACCATATACACATTGCTCCATTAGGAACAAAAGTTGTAGACCAAGTAGGTTTAGAGTCCGTTTCATCTCCTCCAGCATTTTGGTGTGTGAAACTAGTGCCCGTCTCAGATAGTGGTCAGAATGGACTCGGCTGGTGAAGAAACTCCTGTGGTTCAGATGAAGTCGAAACTCCTGACTTAGAGAGACAAGGCTGATTCTGGATGAAGGTGAGCCGGGCAGGACCTGAAAAGAAAGCGACAATGGTTGAGAGTAGCTTCTGACACACTAAAGGTTTGTTAGTCAGACGTCCCCACAAAGGTCAGGAAATGCACACATAGTCTATTACTAATAGTTTTTTACTTCCATATCTTTCTTTTAAAAAACAACAGAACAGTAATTTGCACTTGTGAATACTTTCATGTAAAGCAGCTTTAACACCATTCACAGCTAAATGAAATCCTATAGGATGCAGCCTACAGAGTCTGTCCAGCTCTGGCAGACCTGATACTGTTACTTCCCTTTACAGTCATACTGATCAGTGGAGTGTCAATCTGCCAAGGTATCATAAAATAATTTTTTTCCCCTCAATGAAATCATGATATAAAGTTCATCAAAAGAACAAAGAAAATGTCTTAAAACAGATTAAAATCAGTAATCACCAATGCTGCCAATTTCTGTCAGTTACCACCAACTTTTAAAATGCAAGTTAGTGCATATGGGATTGTACAATGTGTCATTTCACTATGGTGTCAATCTGAGAGACTGAGACCATTTTGCCTCACTCAGAAAACAGAGAAAGAAAATAGTAAAAGAGAGAACTGCCTTAATGTAAAACAAAAAACTATAATTCCAACAGAGCAAACAATCCATCCCTCCACCCACAGCTAAAAGAGAAGAGTGTTTTTAAGGGTTCTGCTTTCCTGTGACCTTAGTTTGCATTAAGTGAATTTCCATGAGCTGATGCTGCAACAAGTGTTTCAGTCTGGATATGAAAGCTGTTGACAGATGAAGCCTTCTGATGTATTCATGTATGAAGAGCAGCAGAGATCGCTGCTCAAAGAGCCTCCACAGAGCTCTGTACTGCCCCTAGAGGAGAGAGGAGGACAGGACAAAAAGACCACCTTCAATTGGAACAGCCCACCCTACTTTCAATGTGACTCGATCATAGTTAAAACAGAAAGTGACAGATATTTGCTTGAACTCACTGGTAGGGATCCCATCTGGCCCCCTCCCACCGGTGGGTCCTGCAACACCACTGTCAGAAGATGCTGCTGCATTCGCTGCAGACGTGCAGAGGAGCGCGACACAAGGTTGTGAGCCACAACGAGGTTTTCCTCCTCTTCATCTTGACTCGGAACATGGAACAGACACTTCAAACTGGGAAAACTGGGATTAAAAGTGCTTCTGAACAGAATCTCAGCTCGCTGCAGGGACCGTGACATGACCAGTGACCTGAACAGATGGAAAAAAAAATTACCAGAAAGGAGCAAAAATCCTAAACACCAAAGACAACCATATCAAAGTATTTAGAAATTATTCATATTAGAGTCTCTAACTTGTACTTAGCACTGGGTTCTTGTGATTTTATGCCACCTGCAACCATTTAGTTAAATAGAATTTAAGATCCCCATTCTTTGCCTCACAGCAGCATCTGTGGTTGCAAGACACTGCAACCATGCAGTGTCTTGCATGGTTGCAGACACTGCATGGTGTCTGCAACCATAGTTGCAGACTGCATGGTTGCAGTGTCTTGCATGGTTGCAAGACACTGCAACCATGCAACTGCAACTTGGAAACTAGGCGAGTGCCTCAGACTGTTCCTGCTATAAAAGATTACGCTACCGAAAGCTGAACAACCAACAAGGATAACTATTAGTTCATGAAAACCAGCATGAATGTTTGCAGGTTTACTCTGTACTTTTGCTTCAGTCTGTGTTTAAAAATACTCAGAAATAATTGTTATAGATAAAATAACTTCATTTTACTGGCAATACAGACAAATGCTGCTTTGTGACTGAAATAAAAGGAATTTGATTATGTTCCGTTTTAAATTCCACATCATAAAACCAGGATATTTTTACTCACACCAGCTCCTGTCTACATGCTCTATATGTCACTGGCAGGTCATGTACCTCAGCTAAAGATTCAGATTAACAGCATTTGCACAAAATCGATGTTTCTGGACAGAGATATTATTCCTCCAAAAAAAGTGTTGAACTTTGTGTTGAACTGATCGTCCGTCACTGTGCATGAAGGAATCTTTGCTCTCCAAGATAAACAAAAAAAGAAACATATGAAATGAATGGAATTTAGTTTTTCCATGGGTCATGTTAGCTCTGTTTCTGAAAATGGATGGTGTGTACTAATTTTGTTAGAAAGACAAATCTATGGTCTAGAGTGGTAATCTGGATTAGAAAACAATAGGACACCAACATTACACCTCTTATGCTTCTCAGGAAGTTCCAGACCTGTAACCCGTCAACAGTTATATGGGATTGTACAATGTGTCATTTCACTATGTCACACTTAAAGTGAAGACTGCAGCAACAGCAGAGTCTGTAAAATATGTTCATCAGCAGAATCTGATGTAGATAACATTTCAAAGATGGTGAACAACGTTGGTTGAATTTAAAGCACTGAATGCATGAAAGCAACCTGCATGAGGATCAAATCACCGACCTGAGTCCAGTGACTTATGGCTATTTTACTCAAGACTATCAATGAATGTTGCAACCTGCAAGACGGGTCTCTTTAGTTCCACAACTCCAGCTGCATACTATGAAAGTATGCAGAACACACAGGTGACCTATGATGTGAAAGACCAAACCAAACTAAACGGCCTTCTGGAGGTGAATATTTACTCTGGAACTATTATCTGAAAGGGACTCGAGTCTCATCAGATCAAACTACACAATTCTAGTTCCACCACTGAATTCTGTAATTGTTACCAACTGGTTAGCATCTAGTTAGTCTAATTATTGTTATGGAGACCTGGTGACTGTGATATAACTCTGTTGCCATTATCTAACAACATGTTTTGGCAAATTCCCTTGATTGGAGAAAATCCTCATTAAATCATTAGGTGAGAGCTAACCTGCCCCTTTTCTGGGTTTAACCCCAACCCTAACCCTAACAGAACCTTAAAGGTTCCCAATCTGAAAGAAAAAGCTGAATAAAACTCAAATCAATTTAAAAAAATCCAATAAAACCAAATACTGTAAAAATGAGTTTTAAACTAAGTTTTCAACTAGTATTGAGCTCTTAAACATTTCTCCAAAGCCTGTCTTCTAAAGCCAACTGGAACCTTTCTTGTACTGTAAATGTGTTCCGTTCAAACCCCACGCAGAAGACAATTATTAGCAAAACAAAGAAACTAGCAGCTATCTGCAAACAAATCAAACACTTTCAACACATAAACAGCTAATACTGCAAGTGGTTTCTCCAGATAAAACCCACTTCCTGAATACCTTCATGAAAAGCATCATTAGGGCACATTTTGCTATCATGTTCTGATTTGGTATCATGTCTGGAAGGTGCAGCTCTTCCTGTTCGTATCCAGGTGATGGTGAACAACTTTGGTTGGATTTAAAGCAGTGAGTGCATGAAAGCAACCCTCATGCTTTCATGCACTCAGTAGCCAGCAGTCACCAGCTGAAGCACAAATCAAACCTTAAAGTTCAACAGTTTAGTTAAAGAATGTCAATAATGACAGAACTTTACTTTTTACCAACATCTCGTTACTTCTCCCACCAACGGTGCCTCTTGGACGGGAACAGCTTATTCCAGCTAGCTTTTAGCCTCAGATCTTCTAAGGCGTTGAAAGTTCGACAGAAATGTTCCGAACAGACGCAGCATTGTCCGGATCTGCGCCTGTCTGTCACCACAATCTGCACAGAACAGGGGCGCTTTTTAATCCCGCGTTCATGCTACGTTCAATTTCAAGAAAAAAATCAGGTTAAACGAAAATCCTTTGGGATAAAGAGCATCAACAGATCTGTCGGTAGGCGGAAGGAGCGCTGTTGCCAAGCGGAAACACGTGTGCTCTTTAGCGGAAATCGCCTGTTGTCGCTGACGAGATTTAGGGCGGCCATCTTGGAGCGGTCCACCACTCCACTCAGCGTTATGTGTTTAGTAGCACAATGACGTATCAGCCCCTGGGAAATAAATAAAAATAACATTCTTTGCAAGTTTGATAAAATAACAATTGAAAGGTTGAGAACTCTTTATTTAAAACTCCCCATTCAACCAAAAGCTAAAGAAACGCATTTTAAAATTGTAAATGCAATTTACCCCTCAAAAGAGCTACTAAGAATTTGCTTTAATATTGATGACAATAAATGCTCATTTTGTGAAAGTGATGTTGAAACAATAGACCACGTCTTCTATGACTGCAATCACACCAAAATATTTTGGAATTGTTTAGAAAAGTGGATCAAATCAAAAATTGCACTTCCTGAATCTATTTTGAGAGATATGGTAACCTTTGGAGTATTATTGGAAAACAAAAAAATGGAAATATGTCTCTCGGCTGGCCTGGGAACGCCTTGGGATTCCCCCGGAGGAGCTGGAAGAAGTGGCTGGGGAGGGAAGTCTGGGCCTCCCTTCTGAAGCTGCTGCCCCCGCGACCCGACCCTGGATAAGCGAAAGAAGATGGATGGATGGATGGATGGATGGATGGATGGATGGATGGATGGATGGATGGAAATGTATTGTAACCTAATATTTTGTTTGGCAAAATTTTTTATTCATAAACAAAGAATGCTGAGATCATCTCCAATTTTTAAACTTTTTTTTAATCTGAATTTCAGTTATATTTGAAATCTCTGAAATGTATTGGATCATTTGAAGACCTGACTGAATTATTAATGGAATTGCCTGTCAATCTATGTCAATCCTAATATATAAATCCCCTTGTTGCTATTTCAGTTATTGTTTCATTATTTTTATTGTTATTATTATTGTCATAATGATGTTATTTTTTTCCTTAGCAATCTCTGTATTTTCACTCTGAAATCTGCCTCTATTATTCCTTCTACATAGTTCCACTGTTGTATTTGCCTTTCTTGTTTGTACTTACCTTGTTTCAATCGATCATAACATGCTTTTTGTTACTGTAAACCATATTCAAACATCTATCAAAGCTACATTTATAAACAATTGTATTATTTAAGTATGTTTTTAATACATAGTTCAGAATATTTAAATATGCTTAGTGGCTATAACAATAGAATAGGAATGGAATATTCTGATATTGATGTATGATGAGCATATTACAAAGCCCACAGCCGTTCATAATTCATTTCATAATTTATTTAGTAAGATCAATACATATTTATATAACTATACAAACACAAATAAATAATGATTAATGATGACAAATAATGGCTGCATAGTGGCGCAGCTGGTAGAGCTGTTGCCTTGCAGAAAGAAGGCTCTGGGTTCGATTCCCGGCCCCGGTCTCTCTGCATGGAGCTTGCATGTTCTCCCTGTGCATGCCTGGGCTTTCTCCAGGTACTCTGGTTTCCTCCCACAGTCCAAAAACATGACTGTCAGGTTAATTGGCTTCTCTAAATTCTCCCTAGGTTGTGTGTCTCTATGTTGCCCTGCGACAGACTGGTGACCTGTCCAGGGTGACCCCGCCTCTCACCCGGAACGTTAGCTGGAGAGGCACCAGCAACCATCCCGACCCCACTGACGGACAAGGGTGTCAAGAAAATGGATGGATGGAATGACAAATAATGATTAATACTGAATAATATATATTGGATACATGTTAGATATATATGTTTTCCAGCCGATGAGTTCTAGCTTCAGAGATTCAGCAGCTGAGATTGAGTCCAAAATCCGATGTGAGATTCATCAGTGAATCCGTCTCTCTTTATAGATTCTCCCTCTTCTTCCTCACATTGTGTCTTTATGAAAACAATAACGGAAGATTTGGGATGTATCTTACTTTTGACAGAGTGAAAGAATTACATATAAATAATAGTCTTTACCACCTGTGTAAACTTTGCTGGTGAATGTTATAATACGTAAGTTTTATAATGTATGTTACATTGTTTAATTTCAAATATAGGCTCTTGTGTCAGATAATCTAAGTCAATGTTAGAGAATTATTATTTTTTTAATTTACAGAATCTCAGTTATCCTTCATAGCGGCTGAACCAGTATTATACCAAGCACTGTAGCTAATATTAGCTGGTATCTCGCTGGTGGACATAAATACAGTAAAGTAATATTCTAATCCCAAAATATACACAATAATATGTCCATCTTACTTGTGAAATGTTGTCTGTGGAGCCTCACATCAATAATCCGTCGATCAGAACAACAATATCCTCAGTGCTGAGGCATCTTCTGCTGTTTTGATTGAGCAAAGTAGGAGGGACGACCTCTCCAAGATGGCCGCCGTATTTCCTGCGCCAGAGCAGCCAATGCGGGGTCTACTCTTATACTATGTCTATGATTCACAGCATAGATTCACAGCTCCCTCTTTATTACCAACGCACTGACGGAGAAAATATAATGTATTACTTTGTATTTGATTCTGAAAACTGCGTGACGGACCATCGCACTGAATGCCTATATGCTGTCGTTAAAATATGTAAACCAACTGTGGCCGTTTAATAAATTGTTAAATGATTAAGAAATTATTCTAAGTACTCTGGTAGTGTTTTAACACAGTTTTTAATGTTTCTGCCACCACTTCATTAAAGTCATATCTCATTTAAAATATTTAACCCTCAAATAGCCAGGATCTCACTGGTCACAAATTATGATGGCCTAAATAATTTGTGACTTTACTGTACAGGCCTGTAAATTATGTCAGAGTTTAACCACTTCATTACTATTTGGGTGTATTCATATTAATATTTATAGCCAAAATCACACTGGTCACAAATTATGATGGCCAGAGTAATAATGAAGATGTGGCAGAAATATTAAAAACATTTTCTCTGTCAATGTGATGGTAAAAAAGGAGCCGTGAAGTTTACAATTCCAGCTGTATCAGTAAAAGGGCAGACAATATGGGTCCCACATGGGTTTGTCTGCAGTTTGCATAGTGGTCCCACATGGGTTTGCCCATGTAGGGCCAACGCCATGTAGGCGGTGACCCTACATGGGCAAACCCACCATGGAAACTGGGGATAAACCCATGTGTGACCCATATTGTCTGCTCTCCTTTTCCCCATATGGGACCCACCTAGGTATGCTGGCTGGGATACGTACTTTTCTTCTTGCGCTCCATTGCCCAGATTTTGCTATAACAACTATTGTGCGTTTGCCGTCAGAGCGCAGCACACAGCGCTCCTCCTGCGGCTCCACAACTCAGATGGAATTTGAAGTCTAACAACTTCAAATGTTTGACATCTGAAAACAGTTGTTCTCTTGTTGATGGATCATACTCACCTGTTTACATGTAGACTTGAGGTGGTAAACAGTGAGGACAGTTCATCAGTCCTTCACAGAAACACCACAGTCTCAGAGATCAAAGTCTCATTTGAGAGAGATAAGTGTCTCCTGCCAGTGCTGGAAGGAGACCAGAGGACCAGCAGGAAGTGAAACCTGGAAGGACTAAACTAAAACTCCACAGAGGACAAAAGCAGTAAATAGACGACATTCCTTCTTAATGATTTATTTAATGTGCAATATTCACAACAGTGCAGCATAACTTATTTATTGTTAAGATGACCATGGCATGTTGCCAAACAAGGTAAAGAAAACAAAGCTGAGACCTAAACTGAGACTACATCTTATCTTAGTGATTTGAAACTAATCTGTGGGTTAACGTTAATAGATGGTTCACTGCAATAATATCGCGCTTTCGTTTGCTGTTGTAGATCCGACCACATTCCAGCTGGCTTCCTCTACCAACATACATGCTACCTTTGGGTTGCCTGGTCAAGGAGGCAGCTATGGAGCCTGGGTGGTGCCTAAACCTACTGCATTGGCATAGGCTGAAAGCAAACTGATGACCTGCCTGGTTTCCAGTGTGAGTCTGGCTTCAGTCAGCCAGTCCTCCACCACTCTCCTGGCCTCCCCTCGCAGCTGGTTCACCAGTTTGGCTGCCAGCTCCAGATCCCCGTGCTCTAGGCAGTAGCTGGCATATGAGAGCAGCTTGAAGGGATCCAAATCCTCGCTGCGTAGCTGGGTGGGCGGGACTTCCTGTTGCTTCTCAAAAAGCAGTGCAGCTTGGACATACGATAAAAAGTACTGGTACAGGGTGTTGTGGGATTCATCGATGAGAGCGACTTTGCGAGCGAGCGATCGCAGAGAGTTGAAACGAGCACGAAGGGAAGCCTCGCTGTACACACCGCGCTTCAGGGATTCTTCAGGCAAAGCTGACGCCAGAGCCAGGGCAAAATCATTGTCAACGCAGCTGGCACGCACAGCCTCAGCAGCGTCCTCCAGGGGCATGCTGGGAGACTCAGAGCTGGCTGTTTTTAAGGTGTAGGTAAGCGCTTCCACAGACAGCCACAGCCGATGAGCTTTCCGGGCCTCCCCCTCTGCTTCCACATGGCCTGCAGGCAGAAACACTCAGTATTCACTTTCCGTCCTGAAGAATAGTTCAGGAATCAAGTATTCTTCAGGAATACTTCTGTCAGAGCTCTCCACCTAGCATGTCGCTAGCTGGAGAGCTAGCATTCAGCATTCAGGAATTTACTGTTTGGGATGATATTTCAGGCTGCAGGGTCAATGTCTCCCATTGTCTTCACACAAACATTCGATAATTTGATTTCATGTCCAATCCAATGACCTTCCTCTCAGAGAATTGTTTCTATACAGTACAGATATTACTGAAGAAAACAAGTCGCAATCACACAAGTGTTTAAAACAATGCTGACACTCTTGTAGCAGATACATTACTTGGTGTCCCACAATTCTCGAATTCTGGAAATGACCACATTTTGCTATTCAGGTTGGAGTTGAGGACTGGAATTGAGAAGCACTGATCTAAACACATCTGTTTGTTTTTCAGTTCAATAGTTCAGAAAAAAAATGTCAGCTAAAGGAAAAGGGAAATTATTTATCATGGTCTCATTTTGTAACATAACAGAAACCTGGGATGTGCATGCTGGTGACATCCACTGTAGTTCTAGTTTATCCTGAAGTCAGACTGGAATGGAAGATTCTGAGGAGACGTCTGTTGATCTTACTGTCTATGGCCTCCTCCACTCCCTTCAGTCTTGCGTAGGCAGCATTCATATCCAGAGTGAAGTCATCGAGCTGTTCCTGAGTGAGCTGACGGTACCGGGTTTCCTGCTCCAGCAGCTTACTGCTCAGTTCCTGAAAACGCACAGTACTCATTACTACATCCAGTCACCTCACTAGAGAGGTGAGAAACAGATATTTTGTTAAAATTACAGGCAATACAAAACATTTTAAAATGAAATGATGCACTAGAATTCGACATTTAAAAATAACTATTATATAGACTGACAAGCAGTAAGCAAACCCTAGAAAACTATAACCTCTAGTTCTTTCTTCATGCAGTTCCAGTCCAACCTGTTGCCCAACACTTGTATTGTACCAGTAGTCCTCCACCATCTCCTCTCAGAAAACTGAATAAAAGTTGATCTTATTCTTGTTTCTCCTGAAACTCTTTACTTCTTGCTCAGATTTCAGATGGGAAGCTCATGTTAGAGTAAGAAGTAAAGAGAACCAAGGCTACAGTCTCCAGTTTGTCCCTCACAAACTCTGCTCTGCTCTGTTTAGTGGACAGCAGCAGTACAAGAAAATTAAGGCATAATCCACACATGTCAACACTTAGTAACAAGTAATGAAGCAATTTAACATTCTAAAATGTGCTGAGCTTGGTCAGAGTTGACAATGGGACAAAAAAAACTTTGTACTGACCGCATCTTATATAACTTGTCTCAACCCGAGTCTGAAAAGACAGTTCTTATTGAGTTGCTATACCAAGTAATAAAACCGAATGTTAAAAGAGATTAGGGTTTTTAAATATTTTTTATCAATGCCAGAAAAGTCAACCATCTTAGCAATCTCTTCTCAGACCTTTTCTGCAAACTGCGGAAGTCCGTTTGTCACAATCGTTCCAGACGCCTGCCAGTCAAACACACCAGAGATCCCTCCATCATTGTTGGCACAGCTGGGTGGGGAGTTCGATTAATCATAAGAATAATCAATAGAATACTTGATTACTAAATATTTGTTTATTGCAGCCCTAGACAGAACTGTTTTTTAAATTTAGAGGTCTCATGTTGCCTTCTCTTAATCTCTTTGTGTTTTCTTTACCATATAAAGTATGCCTGGCCCTGGCCTTCTGTGTGCTGACAGCACCGCGGAGGCTGAGGACTCTTCTCTGGCCCTGAATGAGGCTCTGACCCTCAGCTTTCTATGCAAGGAAAGCTGAAGGTTTCCTTGCTTAGATATTTTCATCTCCAGTAGCTTTTAGAATCTACCTATGTAATGACACAGGCCAGCCCATGTGATTACAAAATAGCTCAAGTTCTAGTCTAAACATCAATTTTGAACTAAGATTTAGGTTAGGACTTTGATTGGACCATTCCATCACATGAATGTGCGTCGATCTAACCCATCCCATAATATGTCTGTCTGTGTGTTTGTTGCTGTGCTGCTGGAAGATGTCAGGCCTCCTTCAGCCTCAGACATGTTTTCCTCCAAGATGTCCTACATGCTCAGTGACGTCTAATGGGAACTAGACTTAAGGGATTTTTCAAAATAATTAGCTGCAGTGGATTTCAGGTTTCCGCTGAGAGAATTGGAATACAACTGTAAGGTGCTGTATGATTCAAAACAGAACTACTACATCTACTATTCACAGTAGATGGACAGAGCTGCAGCTAAAAGTGAAAAAAAAATGACAAAAGGAAGTGTTTTTCTTCAGTAAAACCAATAAACATACAACTGGTATGTCTTTTGTGTAAAGAAGAGGACATGAGCAATATTTACAGGTTCTTAATATTTTTTACTTAGTTTATTTAATAACATTTTTATTTGATGTCCCTTTGGGATTGATAAAGTGTTTTTGAACTGAATTTGAACTGAACTGTATACAATTTATTTTATTCAATGATACTTTACTATTCTTGGTGGGAAATTCCAAACCATTTGCTGTAAGAATAAGAGATTATGAGAGATGGCTAAAGCTGCTGGCAGGAAAGATCTGTAGTGGCCTGTGTTGCAGCAGATCTGAAAGAGCCTCTGACTCAAGGCATTCTTACTGAGTTACTGTGCATCAAGAGGATGGTCAGGCTGGCTACTAGTATGGCAGATCCTCCTTTGTCCAATCAGCTGTTGGGACTCTGCATGATGGGACAGAGCAGACCTCTACAGACAGACAACCCTCCCTCCCCACCTTCTAAAGGAATAGAGTCTAGTCCAGGGGTACTCAAAGTCGGTCCTGGAGGCCCGGCATCCTGCATGTTTTAGTTCTCTCCCTGGTTTAATGCACCTGGATCAAATCATGGCTCGTTAGAAGGCCTAAGAGGAACATTGAAAAGCTGAACAGGTTGTTACTACTACCAGGGAGAGACCTAAAACGTGCAGGATGCCGGCCCTCCAGGACCGACTTTGGGTGCCCCTGGACTAGTCCATCTACGATAAGTGCGCATAGTGTGTATTTGTTGTGTGTGGTAGAGACCTGCTCGGCTTCAGCTCTCAGCTCCTGCTCCTGGACTTTGAGGACATCTCGGACGTGGTCGGTGTGAGCAGCCGCCTGCCGCCGCAGCTGAGTTCTCATCTCTGCCTCGATCACTTCTCTCAGGTCAGCCAGCTGCAAGCACAACACGCCTCACATCAGCACGGATCTGCAGGATGCCTGCCGCCTCCCTCAGGCATCAATCCACTGTACCTTCCTCTCCTGCTCCAGTCGGGCCTCCTCTTTAACGTGCTGCGTTGCTGTGCCGATGGCTTTGTCCAGAGCTTTCTGGTCCTCGGCTCTCTGCTGCTCCAGCGCTGCTTCCATGTGGATCTGCCCTCGGACTCGCTGCTCAGCCAGTTCTCGATTCAGCTGGTCAATGCGCCGATGTGCGTGGGCAATCAAAGCGTTCAGGTCATCTGTTGACAGTTTACCAGCTACACACACACACACACAACTGGAACTAGCTTAGGATTCACTAAACATTTAAACTCTCCTGCTGGAGCCTGCATGAACAATAATGGTTGATGTGTATAATACTTGTACTTACTAAGGCCTTTCCAGTTGGCCTGGATTTCTGGAGTTAGGCTACTCACTTCCCTCTGAAACTGCTGCTTGGCTTCATTAACCAGTTCAGTGTACTGGGCCACAATCTTTGCTTCCGACTCTGCTGATTGGACCTACAATCCAGGAGACAGGGTGAGGGTTAAAGGGTGTTCTGGATGTGGAACCATGAGCAGATCTCAGGAAGTCTATGTACATATAAACAAAACCTAAAGTACTGCAAACCGTCACTGATTTACATTATTAGAACATGTAAGCAAATAGAGAAGAGGAAAAATATGATAGAGTGCCCAGTTAAAATGATTTTAAACATTTAAAATTGAAAACCAAGTCCAGGAATATGTGGAACAAAACAATAAAGTTAACTAATGATCAGCTCCAAGGTGATCTCATAGTCAGATGGGAAGATCAGGACAAGAAAACGGTTTGTTGTCACCAAGTTCTCCCAACATGAGAAAGCTCTATCCCTGAAACTGTTCCATGCCCTGAGAAAAGCTAGCAGTGTGTGAGCAGCATCTCTTGCTCCTCCCAGATTACCTCTGACTGGAACAGACAAAACTTGTCAGAAATTTATCAGCAGAACTGAAATAGTTGTGCATTTTAAAACAAATCAGTCTGAAGGTAGGAAGCTAATAATTTGTTCCCCTTTTCTTCACACTGCGGAGGCGCACGGCAGCCAATCATAAGTAATGTCTTGTAGAACTTTAACGCTACACAAGACATTACTGTGAGAGTGAATGGGTAAGTTTGCCTCTTGTGAGTGAAAAATACCTCGGAGATGAAGCACGTCAAAATGCATCAACACAAAGCTTTAATTTAATATGACATTTAAAAAAAACAAGCACTTGAAGAAGTATGTTGAGTTTTTGAGGGTAAAAAAAGACATCTGGAGCAGCCAGGCAGCAGATAAAGCAGCGCACACCTGGATGAGTCTGACGGCCAGAAAACTAAGCATACAACCTGAAAAATAACTTAAGTCATGGGGCTGGGGATGTAACATGCTGGGTATTGCTTTAGCTGTTGAACCATACGTTCTGAGACGTAACATTTCAGAGATGTGGCACAGTTCGTGCTCCACCAGAACATGGACTTTCACATCCAGTGTCTCCGTAAAGCTGCAGCACGCAATTTAAAAAAAGATGTTATTACATATGTATGAAAACTTTTGTGGTCCCAACATGGCACAGATAAGCTGTGTGTGAGGGGGGGTGATCAAGCTCATCTGTCCTCCTCCTGTATTCTGCAGTATTACGCTGCTCAATCAAAAACAACCAACCAGAGCCAGCAGAAAACAGCTAGCAATGCTCTCAAGCAGTTTTGATTTAGTAATTTAGGGTTGTTTATGTTGACGCAATCTGCATTTGACTTTGAATGAATGTTTTATATTTTGCTTGACATTATTTGATATAGGCAGTGTTGTGAGACTTATTTCACTTTATAAAGCTCAATTAAGCTGTTGAGCTGTATAATTAAGCTCAACAGCTTAATTATACATAATTAAGCTGTTGAGAGCCTTGTTGTTAAATATTGTACTGATTACAGGTTTTACATTTGTCTTTTTGACTGAATACCTGCTGCATTGTGCCTGCAAGAATTTTGCATACTTTTGTCTAAATTAGGCAATTCTTTTGATCTATTTTGCCAGATCACATAGTAGCATTTATACCTAAAGTGAAAAATTAACAGCCAATCGTGATCAGTATCGGAATCGGCAGAAAAAACCTGATCACAGCAACCCTTACAACCAGGTCTTACCTTGGAGACTACTTTGTCCAAGTCTACCACCATTTTATGGAGATTCTCTTCTGCTGCCAAGATCAGTGGCTGTGCAGCTGTAATCTTCAACCCTCTGGATTTGTCAATCACTGATTTTAGACTGTCCAGAGCTTCACTGCAATAGTGGAAAGAAGTCAATGTGAAGATTTACCTCAACTGTCTGAACTCCAAGACAAAATAAACATGCCTCCAAGACAGCAAAAACATTATTTTAAAGATATTTTCGTTTACCTAGTAATACATAACATATAAACAAAATGGTGCATGTAAAGACAAGTTGAATTCATCGCAGCAAGCTCTGAATGTGTGTACATGTCTTACTTGGCTTTGACAAGAGCAGTTTTGGCAACATTCGCAGAAGTTGTTCTGTCTGCCAGGGCAGCTTCTAGATCTTTCCAGTGGGTTGACTTTTCCTCTGTTGGACCCTGCATTCATTAAAACATTAAATTCAACATCAAAAAAATGAATCATTAACAAAGGAGATGTGCCAAAATCCTTTTATTAGAACTTTCAGCTTTGGTAACAGTTCTTGTATGTTTTTTGATTGTCATGGTAGAACTTCCTCTAAATTGTACAGCTCTGATTTTATTTTCATAAACTGCTCAGAAGTTCTGGATGAATATAAACTGAGCAAAGAGGATTTAGAACTTTGTATTTCTATGCTATGTTGCCATTAGAAACCACTCCATAAACAAGACCCACCCTGTTTCTACTCCAGTGCTTATTCCTGGATGGAGACGCTTCTTGAAGCCATGCAGCACTGTGAGAACATCTGCTCTGCTCTGCCTTGTGTCTCCTAACTTTACACTCACATTTGAGTGTGACATACATTTGGGCTATTTTTCTGATTTTGCTACATTTACCACCTTCAAGCATTTTATAGACTTTTATTTGACCATAAACAGGGTTAATGGTTTTAAAATTTATAAAATTCACAACATAAAGAAAAGCCCTCAAAATAATTTTCATTAATCAATAACACTGTGGCTATTTGAACCATTTCTCATCTTTTCTGTCTAGATTTCCCTGTTGTCACACTCTGAAGACGACGACTTGAGAACAAATGAGGCTCAGAGGAACCCCTGATGCTTCCAGCTGTTTAAAAAAAAAATCTGAGTATATAAAAGTGCATAGCCTAATATATATAATATATATATATATATATTAGAGATGTGCCGATCAGGTTTTTTCCTGCCTATTCCGATCACCCATGAGGGCTGATCACCGATACCGATCACATAATTATTATTTTTTTAATCATAAGCACTACCGGTTACATTATGTGGAAAAAGGAACCATGAATTCACCTTAATTTAGACAAAAACTTGTTTTTAATAACTTTTTCCAAGAAAAAAACAAAACAGGCATTGTGTAAATTGTACTACAATCAATAATATTATCTTTAACAGACTGATAACATATGAAGGCTCTGAAGAGGCTAAATAATGCAAAGAGCCAAAATAAAACCTCTCAACATTGCCAAAAAAAATTCAAGTATAAAACTTACATTCAAAGGGAAATACAGGTTCCATTACAATAAACAATCCAGAGTTACTAAATGAAAACTTCCTGTTAGCATGGCGGCTAGCTGATTACTGCTAGTTCTGAGTGGCTGTTTCTGACTGAGCGGAGTAATTATGCAGAGCAGGGAGGAGGCAGAGGAGATTATTTTTTCAGAGATTATCTGTCTCATGTTAGGACAGCGAAAGTTTTAATACGTATGTAAAATAAAAAAATGTTAAGTTAGATGCTGCAGCTTTAAACAGAGGTTCGGTGTGAGAGTCACTACCAGGTGGAGCAGAAGCGGCGCTCCGTCTGTGAAATATTACTACCTGTAGCGTAGCAGCGGTTCAACAGCGAGAACAGAACCAGCGTCTTACATCGCAGCTCGTAGACTTAAATCATTTTGCGGGTTATTTGTTTAGCTTTCTGACCGTCATGCTAATCCGGGTGAGTGTTTGTAGCTGTGCGCTGCTTTACCTGCTATCTGATCCTCCATATGTCTTTTTTTTTTTTTACTGCAGTGAGCCTCGATGTAGCCAAACTACGTCAAGTATAACATTGTTTTTATATCGTATTAGATTCGTTGTGTTGATGCATTTTGACCTGCTTCAATTTTCCGCTCAACACGTAAACGTCCTCAATCACTCAGTGCGTTATAGTTCCACATCGCTTAGGATTTGTTGCTGTGCGTTTGCGCAGTGTGAAGGAAAGAGGAGACCAGCTGCACAGACAGGCTGAGAAATGAGATGCAGGTGATCGGTTGGTATGATCAGCAACAAGAGACCGTGATCGGCGATCACCGATCATACACTTTTTCATTTAAATCGGCCGATTATGATCGGTGGCCGATCGATCGACACACCTCTTATATATGTATCATTCAGTATTAATCATTTTTAATAATCCGTGTTCCTCTACATTATATTTGTATTATTTTGTGCTTGTATACTTATAAATATGTATTGATATTACTAAATAAATATAACATTATGAGTGGCTGTGTGTTTTGTAAAATGATCATACATAAAATCAAAATATTCCAATCCTATTCTGTTAACCTCACTAAGAATATTCAAATATGCTGAACCATGTATCAATCCAATTCAAAAACACTTAATTCAAAAACGCCCTTGTACATGTAGCTATGATAGCTGTTTTAATAATGTTTTCAGCAAAACGGTGTGAAAATTTGTTTAGTACTTATCGAGATACGATTGATTAAATGCGGTGATACTGCACTTCGCCTGCCAAGCATATAGCACCTACAGTCCTGCACACCATTATTGGCATGATTTACATAGCTGAGTGAATATCTTCAGAAATAAATGGAAATGTTCAAAACTTATATCAGCAGGATCTTTCAATTTGAGGTCCAAAGTAATTTAACAAAGATAATTACCATTTCAACATAAATATTTTAATTCCAAAGGACAAAACAGAAAACCAGCATGTGCACTAATATTGACACCCCTCTTTAATATTTGGTTGCGTAGCCTTCGGCAGCAATGACAGCCTCCAAACGTTTCTTATATTCATCTATAAGCTTCTTGCACGTCTCGGGTGGCATTTTCTCCCACACTTCTTTTGCAATATTCTCAAGCTCTCGTACATTAGCAGGGTTCCTTTCTTCAATGGTAGATTTCAGCTCCACCCAAAGATTTTCAATTGGATTGAGATCAGGAGTCATTGTTGGCCATTTTAAAACAGGCCTGTGTGCTTTGGGTTGTTGTCTTGCTGGAGGACCCAGGATCTTCGCCACAAACCAAGTTTCCTTACACTGGGCAAGACATTTCGCTCTAGAATTGCTTGATAATCTTCTGATTTCATGATGCCTGTGATACGGTCAAGGCCTCCAGTACCGGATGCCGCAAAGCAGCCCCACAGCATTATGGATCCTCCACCATGCTTGACTGTTGGGATGGTGTTCTTTTCTTTAAAGGCTTCATTGCGCCGTCTGTAAACATATTGTTTGTGTGATTTACCGAAAAGCTCCACTTTTGTTTCATCTGTCCATAAAACGTCCCAGAAGGATTGAGGTTTGTCCAGGTTCTCTTTTGCGAAGATCAAATGTTCTTTTTTATGTCTTTTCTTCAGCAATGGAGTCTTCCTTGGCCTCCGCCCATAAAGCCCCACTTTGTTTAGTGTGCGGCGTGTGGTACTTGTTGAAACAATCACACCAGACGGCTCCAGGTTGGTCTTTAGATGTTAGACATAGTGTTTTTTCCACCATTCGCACCAACCGTCGAAGACTTCTGTCATCAATTTTTCTTTTCCCCCCACGTCCAGGGAGGTTCCATGCCTGGAAAACTTCTCAATAACATTATGCACCATTGAAACAGGGATACCAAGGTCTTTGGAGATGGCTTTATACCCTTTGGAGGTCTTGTGCTTGCAAATAATAGCATTTCTGATGTCCTCAGACAGCTCCTTCACATGTGGAGATGAACTAACAGGTGGCTTTTAAAGCACCAACATGATTAGTCATTGGTTAATTCATGTCACATGTGTGGAGGCAGTCCATCACAAGTGATCTTTATGTGTGATTTGCAACAGGAGAGCCAAATTGGGTTTTTATATTGATTTGCAGCAAAGGGTGCCAATACCATTGGCATGGTAAAAATGTTTTTCTTTGTTTCCTCATAATGTTTGTCTTTTTAAATGTTTTTTTATCATTTGCTGTTTTGCATCAAGCACAAGCTGTCAGCAGTAAAATGTTGTTTCACTTGATGAATTTCCTTCAGTAAATATTCCATTATATGTACTTAAACTTCATGGGTGCCAATAATGGTGAGCAGGACTGTAGTAGAGGGGGCAACCGCTCCAAGATGGCCGCCTTATGTCAAGTCAATAAAAATAGGCAAGAGTGGTCCATGAGGCGTCTATGTTAACGGAGCCGACGATACGAGCGCGGATGTTTAGAAACATATCTACCAAAATAGAGAAGAGATAGAGAAATTTGTGACAATAAAATTTCACAAATTTTATTGAATCATGAGTGTTACAAGTACGACGAATAAAGTCATATTAAGTGAATAGTTACACTAAAGTCTTTAAAAGACAAGAAAAAAAAAACGCTACTTTAATAAGAAAAAAAGCTTCTATAGTTATCAAGACCTGACGTGAATAGCTCAGCAAGTTCTTAGAACTAAACAGTTCTTTAAATAATCGTTTCAAAGTCCTGTGACTGATGTTTGATTCTGATGTGTTAAAAGATTAAGTATTTTCTTATTTGTAAAACCAATACCAACAATAACTTTATAAGACCCTCAGTATTCCTCATTTTAGCAGTGTGGTCCAGAGTTCTCACAAAATTCCAATTTTATTCTTGTATTATCACAGCTTTAGTAACATATTTCAAACAAGTAAAAAAAAACTAAGTCTGGCCTTACTTCATCATAACCAAGTAGTGGTAGCTCTCAGAAAAAGGCCAGGATATAGATAAAGCCCCCCTAGTTACTATGATCATATAATGCACTTTTCATATCTCTGACAAGCTAGAATACAAGCAATATTGTTGCAAATTTTGCACAAAAAATGTTTAAAAACACAGTGAGGGTGTCAGGATAGGAACTGATTCCCTGGGGGGGGGGGGTAACAGAAAATAATTAAACCACTGCACTAGCAGGGTGCACTGTGTTATGGGCGGCAGCCGAGGGAGGAGTGAACCATGTTCCGTACCTCCATTGCCGAGGCGGTTTATTGGAGCTGCAGCTGCAAGGTTGTTGGTGCCTGTCACGGCGGCAACCCTTGAACCCGTTGGTGGACACCTTCGGTGAGGGATGCTGTCAAGCTGAAGAAGGAGTGTTATGGGGCCTTTTTGGCCTATGGGACTCCAGAAGCAGCTGATGGGTACCGGCGGGTGAAGCAGCATGCGGCTCGGGTTGTCGCTGAGGCAAAAACTCGGGCGTGGGAGGAGTTTGGAGAGGCCATGGAGACAGACTTCCGTACGGCTTCGAGGCGATTCTGGTCCACCATCCGGCGTCTCAGGAGGGGGAAGCAGTGCAGCACCAACACTGTTTATAGTGGGGATGGTGTGCTGCTGACCTCGACTCGGGACGTTGTGGGCCGGTGGGCGGAATACTTCGAAGACCTCTTCAATCCCACCAACATGCCTTCTGTTGAGGAAGCTGAGCCTGGGGACTCTGGGTTGGGCTCTCCAATCTCTGGGGACGAGGTCGCCGAGGTGTTCAAAAAGCTCCTCGGTGGCAGGGCCCCGGGGGTGGATGAGATCCGCCCGGAGTTCCTTAAGGCTCTGGATGTTGTAGGGTTGTGTTGGCTCATGCGACTCTGCAATATCGCATGGACATCAGGGGCAGTTCCCCTGGATTGGCAGACTGGGGTGGTGGTCCACCTGTTCAAAAAGGGGGACCGGAGGGTGTGCTCCAATTACAAGGGGGTCACACTCTTAAGCCTCCCTGGTAAGGTCTATTCAGGGGTCCTGGAGAGGAGGGTCCGTCGGATAGTCGAACCTCGGATTCAGGAAGAGCAGTGTGGTTTCGTCCTGGTCGTGGAACACTGGACCAGCTCTACACCCTCAGCAGGGTCCTGGAGGGTGCATGGGAGTTCGCCCAACCAGACTACATGTGTTTTGTGGACTTGGAGAAGGCGTTCGACTGTGTCCCTAGGGGGGCCATGTAGGGGGTTCTCCGGGAGTATGGGGTACCGGGCCCTTTGATACGGGCTGCCAGGTCCCTGTATGACCGGTGTCAGAGTCTGGTCCGCATTGCCGGCAGTAAGTCGGGCTCGTTTCCAGTGAGAGTTGGACTCCGCCAAGGCTGCCCTTTGTCACCGATTCTGTTCATCACTTTCATGGACAGAATTTATAGGTGCAGCCGAGGTGTTGAGGGGATCCGTTTTGGTTGCCTTAGGATCGCATCTCTGCTTTTTGCGGATGATGTGGTTCTGGTGGCTTCATCAGATCGTGATCTGCAGCTCTTGCTGGAGAGGTTCGCGGCCGAGTGTGAAGCAACCAGGATGAGGCCCCAGGGAAGACCCAGGACACGCTGTGGAGGGACTATGTCTCTCAGCTGGCCTGGGAACACCTTGGGGGAAACTCCTTGGGGTCCCCCCAAGGTGTTCCCAGGCCAGCTGGGCCACTTCTTTCGGAGTAGCTGAAAGAAGTGGCTGGGGAGAGGGAAGTCTGGGCCTCCCTTCTGAAGCTGCTGCCCCCGCAACGCAACCCCGGATAAGTGGCAGAAAATGGATGGATGGATGCACTAGCAGCAACAGTGCAGTAGTTAGTGTGTATAGTTGGCTCAGAAGACTCCGTACCTCTGCCTCCATTGCCTCCTTTAGCTTGTGTGTGTGCTGAGTGATAGCCTGCAGAGCCGCCTCCTGAGCTCCAATAGCCTGCAGCGTTGCCTTGGCAGAACTGGCCAGGGAGTCATCCAGCCGGGCCGACAGCACTGCAACACACCCACACAAGATGCTGAAGTTTACAGCTCACATGGTATTTCACAGTTTTACTTGGTCGTCTAAAGTACAGACGACCAAGTGACTATTGTGACTATTATATTCACCCATTAACCTTGTCAGGTCATATTATGGCAAAATAAACAAGTTTATGAAGAAAGTTTTCCATAATTATTGATTTTATACTTTATCAAAAAATTAAACCACAGAGGTGAGGTAACACAACCTGAGAGTAACAATGTTATTCTAGGCAACATATCAGTCCCACTGAACAAAACACTCATAAGTATGTAAAAGTTGAGATGAGTAATATTGTGTGTGTGTGTGTGTTGCTGAAAACTCACATGCGATAAAGTCTTTTTCGTCCTGATTCTGTTGGGCCAGCCTAGCTGCCACTTCTTCTGCTGACCGCTCTCTCAGAGGCTCTACTGTTCCAGACGACTCTGTCTCCTGAAGGACAGCCGCTGTTTCCAAGGCAATATTATGATCACTGCATTCTTTACAGTCCTCTAAGGAAAACCAACACATATCACTTTAACAAAGGGTACTTTTAGACATGTTAGTTTCCAGTAGCAGCAGCCTGCTCTGCTTGGGTTTTCAGCCTTTTCATTCTAGACTGCACTGTTAACATGTGTAAAAACATTTTACACATTTTAACATGTTTAAAATGTCAAAAGTGCAAAAACTTTTACTTTTTTCACTTCTAACATTAATTAAAACAATAATCTTTTTTGAAGTCAGTTGACGTGACTGGTGTGTGTGTTACATTCTAACAGCAGCAGGTGAAGAACATCTCAGGTACTGGAAAACCTGAGATGTTCTCTGGAGACATCAGTAGTATCTTCCGTCAGTCTAACTCAGTGCTTCTCAATTCCAGTCCTCAAGCCCTCCTGCTCTGCATGTTTTAGATGTGCCTCTATTCCAGAACAGCTGATTCAAATGACTGCATGACCATCAAGTACTGCAGAAGCCTGTTAATCACCCACAGATTCAATCCAGATGTGTGGTAGAAGGGAAACACCTAAAACATGCAGGGTGGGGGGGCCTGAGGACTGGAATTGAGAAGCACTGGTCTAACCATTTATTGCACTGAGCCAAGATAAAGGTGCTCCAATTCACTGCGTTAGGATGTGTCCTGCTGGATTTTCCTCAAATAATCACTGGGTGTTTGAAGTCTCAATGCTACAGATTGTTTAAATCAGACTGAATGTGACTGCAAAATTTAGCTTCAAATATTACAGCCAACATTTAAAAGAATTCATGTGTTGTCATGACACCACTTATATCTGATCCACTTCACCCTTAGTGCAGGCTGGACCCTCACACCAACTGGCCCTTTGCTCCAAAGACCCTCATATCCAGATCTGACAGAACTTTCTCTGAGCCACTAAAACTTCTAATCTTTTTTAGTCTCTGCACATTTATTTTATTTATCTTCAGCAACCTTCTGCTCTAGTTAGTTCAGCAGAATGGCTGGGTGTCATTTGTGCTACTTTTGGTTATTTTTGACTTTCTGTTGCATAGTTGCTGAAGTTTTGTTATGTACAGAACACCGGTAAACTGTGGCTGTTTTCAGATGTCGAGACATTAGATTTTTTGCCACTAGAACTACACAGAAACCATCTTCCCATCCTGACACCCTCACTGTGGAGTTCCTTCTCTTTTGTTATGTGGTGGAACAACATACAGTATAGAACAGGTTTATTTGTCCACACAGAAGTTTGTCCTAAAATCTAAAGTTTCTAGACAAGTTTCAGCTTGACTGATGGGTGTTACTACACACCCATCAGTCCTTGGACAGAAGTTTAGGAAGACTATAAATGATTCATCAAGCAGGTAATTAAATAAGAAGCTTGCTTTCAAAAAAATGTATGGACCGTAAGTGTTTTGACAGTTGTCAGACAGGAAGGTGGGTTGTGAGAGTGGGACTCAAACATGTGATGACCGAGTCAAGGACTAAGATAGGAGTCACGCTTTACACCTACACCACCACTGCACCCCAGAAACTAATGTTGGCAGGAAATGTAAAAAGTGCCGAATAATAAGGTTGTTCTTAGGACCAGCTGCATATACACTTCAGTCAGAAAATGTCTCAGTGCATTATTATGGACAGTGTGTGTAACATGTTAACACTTCTAGAAAGTTTACACACGTGTGATGCGTCTCATTTATATGCAGGTATTGTCCTTATTTCCTGGACTATAAAGTGTTTGAACAATAAATATTGAACCACTACTGACAGGTGAAACATTGTTGGGTGAGGCGGCCTCATGCTTGCCGACTAGCAGCGAGGGAAAGTGATCAGTTTCTCTTAAAGTCACAAAGCATCAACGCAAACACTGCCCATTGAACCAATGATGCTCATGTTGCATCATTCAGTGGGATTAAAGCACACGACTGCCACCTAGCGCACCCAGCTAGCAACTGCTAGAACGATTTAAAAACCTACAAGCAGCATTCTTATAAGTGTAGCAGACTTCTTTTTTCTTCACCACTTTTTGACAAAAATGTTTTAATTTCTCCCATCTTGAATGAAATATTTAAACACAGTTCTCCCCCCAGATACAACAACTTGCAAAGTGTGTGTTCAAGCTGGAATTTACCTATTTGTTCCAATAACTCCCATTTTGAACCTAAAGCCTGCTTTAGTATTTGTTGTTTTCAACAACAGTTACAGAATGGCCTTTCTAGCATAAATCAAATAGTCCAGTCTGTAAATGGATGAGGTTTTGGGGAGGTTGCTGTGGTAACCTATTTTTACAGCTGCTTCACAGGACTTCAAAGTGTTCCATCAGAACCTGTGAAAACGTTAGAAGGATGAGGAAGCTCAATGTTGGCGCAGCAAGAGTGAAACATGCTACCTGCAGCTGCTGCGGGCTCGGTGTCGCATGGAGCTGGAATGGACTGGACTTCACTGATGGCTGAGATGATCTGAGTCGCCTCTGCTGAAGCCTCTGCTTGGAAACCCAATGCACAAGGAAAACACTCATACAATGCTTTGACTGGTTTGTTACAAATGTTACAAAAATGTCACAATGAAGAGTAAATTATAAAATGAGCCAAAACTAAAACAAATTAGCTTTAAAGTGACAATTAGAAAACCTGAAAGATGCTTTGCACCAGCTTCAGCTTAAACTAGTTTCCATCAGTAGTCCCACTACCAGAGTTGACATTACAGTCTAATATCATAAAATATACATTGAAAGTCCCCATATATATATATATATATATATATATACACACACACACTGCTCAAAAAATAAAGGGAACACTTTAACAACACAATATAACTCCAAGTAAATCAAACTTCTGTGAAATCAAACTGTCCACTTAGGAAGCAACACTGATTGACAATCAATTTCCCCTGCTGTTGTGCAAATGGAATAGACAACAGATGGAAATTATTGGCAATTAGCAAGACACACTCAATAAAGGAGTGGTTCTGCAGGTGGGGACCACAGACCACTTCTCAGTACCTATGCTGTCTGGCTGATGTTTTGAATGTTGGTGGTGCTTTCACACTCGTGGTAGCATGAGACGGACTCTACAACCCACACAAGTGGCTCAGGTAGTGCAGCTCATCCATGATGGCACATCAATGCGAGCTGTGGCAAGAAGGTTTGCTGTGTCTGTCAGCTTAGTGTCCAGAGGCTGGAGGCGCTACCAGGAGACAGGCCAGTACACCAGGAGACGTGGAGGAGGCCATAGAGGGCAACAACCCAGCAGCAGGACCGCTACCTCCGCCTTTGTGCAAGAAGGAACAGGAGGATCACTGCCAGAGCCCTGCAAAATGACCTCCAGCAGGCCACAAATGTGCATGTGTCTGCACAAACGGTTAGAAACCGACTCCATGAGGATGGTATGAGGGCCCGACGTCCACAGATGGGGGTTGTGCTCACAGCCCAACACCGTGCAGGACGCTTGGCATTTGCCAGAGAACACCAAGATTGGCAAATTCGCCACTGGCACCTTGTGCTCTTCACAGATGAAAGCAGGTTCACACTGAGCACATGTGACAGACGTGACAGAGTCTGGAGACGCCGTGGAGAGCGGTCTGCTGCCTGCAACATCCTTCAGCATGACCGGTTTGGCAGTGGGTCAGTAATGGTGTGGGGTGGCATTTCTTTGGAGGGCCGCACAGCCCTCCATGTGCTCACCAGAGGTAGCCTGACTGCCATTAGGTACCGAGATGAGATCCTCAGACCCCTTGTGAGACCATATGCTGGTGCGGTTGGCCCTGGGTTCCTCCTAATGCAGGACAATGCTAGACCTCATGTGGCTGGAGTGTGTCAGCAGTTCCTGCAAGATGAAGGCATTGAAGCTATGGACTGGCCCGCCCGTTCCCCAGACCTGAATGCGATTGAGCACATCTGGGACATCATGTCTCGCTCCATCCACCAACGTCACGTTGCACCACAGACTGTCCAGGAGTTGGCGGATGCTTTAGTCCAGGTCTGGGAGGAGATCCCTCAGGAGACCATCCGCCACCTCATCAGGAGCATGTCCAGGCGTTGTAGGGAGGTCATACAGGCACGTGGAGGCCACACACAATACTGAGCCTCATTTTGACTTGTTTTAAGGACATTACATTAAAGTTGGATCAGCCTGTAGTGTGTTTTTTCACTTTAATTTTGTGTGTGGCTCCAAATCCAGGCCTCCATTGGTTAATAAATTTGATTTCCATTGATGATTTTTGTGTGATTTTGTTGTCAGCACATTCAACTTTGTACAGAACCCCCATACAATAAAAAGAGGATCGTGTTGACAAGTCAGGGTTCCAGGTTGTGGTGGCTCAATGAGTTTCCTCTGTAGAGTCTAGAATGAGTTTGTGGGATGCGTTTCCTGTCTGGTCCAGGCTCCTCATGTCCCTCCTGACAGATTCTTCCTTCTCTCTTTAAACAATGCTGCCACACCATCTTTTACCTTTTATGTGAGCCACCACTAATTTGGCATAATTTGCTAAATAAATAATAAACTGATGTTTGGTAACAATACAAGATTCGAGAGCTTATTTCAAAATGTTGCACATGGATTTATTAATTTTTTTTCCAGGTCATTTGTAATTGTTTGGAGATTTTGCCAGTGTTTCTTCCCTGTTCTCTTTTGTCTTCTAGTTTGCTCCTTTGGGAAGAAACAAGTCAATCAAGCAGATGCAGTTTGACTTCAGAGTAAAAGTATGGAAGGAGAGATTTCTCCAGACATTGCTATGAAGAAAGAAGTTGTTTTGCAAATTTGTTGGAAATGGTTTGTTAAACAATTCTTTTTATAAATACAGCAACAAGTTTTGAGAAAAGCATGCCAACGCAGTGAGGTTTTACCCTGGATGTTTTGTGTCGGCTGTGATGATGTGGGCTCTGTTGTCTCTTTTAGTTTCTTTTCGGACTTCGCTTTGGACGTTCTCATCTGTTTTTCCATCAGAGAAGGAGGCTGGATGGACTCTATCTAAACAGCAAACAGAAGAGCAGACTCAGTCCGCATTTGAAACACCAAAGGATTTTAGTTGAGTTTCTCAAACCAACATGAAGAAACAACCAGAACTGAAACTTGCAAGGAACCGGAGGTAGAATTACTTCTGCTGGTTTTCAGGCATATCTGAAGTTAAGATGCTTTCACACACAAGCACACACACAGCATCAGACTGTCACTGCCTTGCTTCACTGTAGAATCTCTGTATATTCTGAATGATAGAAGGGGTAAGGCTTTGCCCCCTTCTCTTAGAACGGAAAGAGTCAAATCTCAATCAATGAGACGTGACAGATCACTGATCTGACAGATCAGGGAGCTCTCTCTTTCTTTCCAATATAATCCAACTGTCTATATTTAGAGAATTTAGAGTTGAGTACAATGGCAGAAATCTTTTTCATACATCAAAGCATGTTTAAATGTAAAACGATTCATTCAGACATTCCAACCCCAGAACTAACAGAGGCTGACATGGTTTTATTAGGTGCACCGATGGCAGGTCGTTAAAAAGCCTCACCTGCTGATTCTAATTTTGGCCGATAGCTTTTTTTATTGTGTCTGAAATGTTGCTAAATATAGCAAGTAAGTTGCTGAATTGTTAACTGTGGGGTGACTATTGTTAACTGCAAACGTGCAGACGTGACCTGATGGGCCGGTCTGTCAGTCAAGCATGTCTCACAGGAGAGCAGAAGAGGAGAGTGGTTAATCGTTGTACCTTGGCAGAAGTAGATAAGATCGGTGGATAAGATCAGATTCATATGCAAGTATGAGCTGATCACCAATCTCCCAAAATTAAAGAAATTCGCTGGGCAATTTCCTTAATTTTACCATGTTTTACCTAGTTTTATCATAATTATCTAATAGTAGAAGGCTTTTTGGGCACGAGTGGTAGAATAAGTAGAGGTGTGTGATGCTCTCTTTTACCATAAATTCACTTCCACCCTCTTCAGGGTTTTCTGTTCTAAAGTCATGAGAATAGCAGGGGATAGCTCTGTCATCGGCCAATCTGAAGGCTGGAAGCAACACACAGTGCCTCAGGAAAAAAACCCAAAGAAAAATCACACCTTCAACCAAACAGTGATGGAATTAAAACAGTAAAGATTTGACCCACATAAAAGAAACGTCTGCATCGGACACAGTCTGACATGCTGATGCTGCAGTCACTGACTTCATGCAATCTGCTGGGTTTCCTTTGACAGAAAACTTTTAAACAGTTTAATGATTGAACAGAACTTGACTGCATTGGTTGACAACTAGGATCAGTTAGGAATGGATGTAACAGGCTTTGATATCATCTGTAATATTGGTGTGAACTAAATTTTTAATAAAGTACTTAGAGACAATATCTGGAGGGAACTGGTGCTGTGGTGGGGTTGAACTAACCTGTTTCCTGATGGGAAGACCTGCATCTTGTGAAGCAGGTCCCAAAGCCAGACCTAACAGCCATTCTGAATATGGAACATTTTTCTCCACTGCTGCCCGAAACTTGTGGTCCCACTTGGCGTAGATGATTGTGCCTCCAATGCCCCCAGTTACTGTCAACAAGCCAGCTGCTACCACTCTGGAAGCACCACTGAGGTGGAAGAGGGGAGGAAGGAACACAAGGAATGTTAGAATGCAACTTAGTAATTACCCATCCATCCATCCATTTTCTTGCACCCTTGTCCCTCAGTGGGGTCGGGAGGGGTGCTGGTGCCCATCTCCAGCTAACGTTTCGGGCGAGAGGCGGGGTAGTCTGTCTGCGCCAGTCTGTCGCAGGGCAACACAGAGACACACAACCATGCACACACACACTCACACCTAGGGGCAATTTGGAAAGGCCAATTAACCTGACAGTCATGTTTTTGGACTGTGGGAGGAAACCGGAGTACCCGTAGAAAACCCACGCATGCACAGGGAGAACATGCAAACTCCATGCAGAAAGACCCCCGGCTGGGAATTGAACCCAGAACCTTCTTGCTGCAAGGCAACAGCTCTACCAGCTGCGCCACTATGCAGTCCACTTAGTAATTACAATAAGCAATAAAAAGTTGACTGTATTATTTGCCCTAAATTCAGCTCAGATATGACAGCATTACCTGCTTTCTCCTGAGGTGTATTCCCTGCACTGCTGCACATTAGTCAGACGGATTCTCCCAGAGCTCTTCTAGAAGGTAATAGGACACACAAAAAGAAACAAGCCACATTGATCTTCACTTCAGTTCTAACATCAGAAACAAAAACCTTCTGTTGATATGTTCTGTCCTGAATTCTCTTTAGAATGACTACAAGACATCCAGACATATTCCTTCACATTTTTTATTTCAACATGTAAATGAATAAAAGCTTTGTAGCTTCCTGACAGAGCTGAAAATTAATTCAAGCTGCTATTCCCCATTTATTAAACCCAGTTAAGGAAAATAAATGTTGTAACTCAAGCTGTTCAAGAGTTATTATTGATCCTCAGTTCTAAAGTCCTTCCACTGGCTCCCAGGAGCTCATAACTTTAAAATACTGTTGTTAGTTTATAAATCGCTGTACAGCTAAACACCACAATATATTAAAGATCTGTTGTTATTGTATCAACCTTCCAGACCTCTGAAGTCTTCTGGTTCTGATCTGTTGAAGGTTCTGGTCCAGAATCAATCATGGAGAAGCAGCATTCAGCTTCTATGCATCACAAATCTGGAACAAATTAATCTAACCCGGTTTCTCCTAAAATAATTTCCTTTGTTTTGTTTACATTCAAAATGAGATGATTGTTCCCACACCATGCCACCAGCTCTCTGTACTTAGCCTCTTGTCCACCATGATACACCTGACAACTGCACAGTCACCTGAGTATTTCTGTAGATGACAGAAGTCGGACTTTTACAGGAAGTTTGAAGTGTAAGAGTGGAAAGGAATGGTGAGAGTACAGTCCCCTGTGGCCCATCAGCCTCATAAACTGTGGTCTGTTTGTCAGTTAGTCATAGATCCAGGCGATTGTGGAGGCCTCCACCTGTGTCTTGGAGTTTCTGACAAAGCCGATCAGGCTAAATTCAAGTCAAGCTCTACAAAGCTTTGCTAATAAGTTCATATGAGAGCCACATATGCTGAGGCAGAGATGTCTAAAGGTTGCAGGAGTCTGGCCTTTGAGGACTGGATTTTGAGACCACTGCACTAAAGGGACTGCTGTTCCTCACAGAGCCAACAACTCACTGCGTCACAATCCCGCCATGACATTTCACCAATAATGTCTCGCATCGAATGGTTCCAAACTTTTCCTACGCTTTTCCTTTTCCTTTTCCTCAGTGTGAGACCTTCAGTCCTGACCAGACCTTCGGTCCTGACCAAGAAGGTAAACAGACCACAGATTCGTTTAAAGTGAAAATATATTTCACACTACGGACCAGCGTGCTGGAACCGCTGTCGCCAGAAAGATCCGAACAACCACACAATTGCAGGTTAGCAGTGAGCTCTCTGAGGCACCTTGAGCCAAGCTGCGGGTCATTGAATGACAAGCTAACACCAACATGGCAGCTAACATCTGCAGTGTAATTTCAGTCCTACCTGAGCTGTGGCCTTGACTCCACGCAGACAAACCCTCAGCATGGTCCTCGGTTCCTTTTTCTGAATTCCGACCTAGAACTACCCACTCAGCACCACTTCGCTCACTTTTTCCTACTGGCTTTAGTCTAACTGACGTACATTAGCGTCTGACAGGTTCTTCTTCTCGGCGCTTATGGATAATTTCCGGTGGAATACTCAGCCTATACGAGCTTTACTGCCACGCAGTGGCGCGAAGAGATAAAGTACCTGGGAATGCCTTATCCAAAAACAGACCCAGAACCTCATTTTAAAACTGTACTAACTTCTCTGTTTAATTACCATTAGAATACAACCATTAAAGTATCCACTTAGATTATAAATAACATAACTTTTAATGTTTATAATTTAACTGCATAAATATGCGAGTTAAAATATGCACACCTAATTGTCCAAGTAATTCCGAGTCTTTGCATTTCAACATCAAGTCTCAACACTTTCTATTGATATAAACTTCATTAACAAAATAAAGTTTTCAGTGTGCTTTTTTATTTTAAACTCTTCAATATGAAACAGGAATAAAAACAAAACAGTTATAACTGTATACAAAAAAATTCAACAATTGACTTAAAACATTTTGGTGCTTCAATTTTCCACCCCCCTCCCATCCCAAAAGGGCTTATTTAAGACAAAACTATTTGTCCTCACTGAAATGGAATCTTCCAAAAGCAACATGCATCAGAGACATTAATTTCCCAATATTTGATTCATTGAAATGAGTCCAACTTGGTTAAAACAGGAGGTATAAAATCCTGTAAATAAGACTCCCTGAGCAGATGAATCTGTAAGAAATTTCAGCCTACAGACCAGGAACAAGCAAACTTTAAACAAGAAAACCAAAAGCATCCCCAACTTGCGAAGCAGTCACAGACACTGTCCATGTTAACTTTGAGAGACGTCAGTGTTAGGTGAAATCCTTGCGCATGTTGTCATCAGGCCACGTCAGGATCCTCTGTCTTCTTGACTTTAACTGGAGTAGCTGAACAGTCTTCATTCTAGACAAAACAGAGCACAACAGGTCAGGCTTGATAACATGTTCAGGGGAGGCACACAGCTACATTGGCTTTCAAAAAGTATTTAAGTGTTTGGTTTGGAAATTTGTTAACAGTGCATAAGTGAACCACCGAGTGTTTGAGGATCTGAATGAGATGAGGGCTGGTCTGTAATGAGACAGAAAGTATGATGCAGCTGTGA
Organism: Poecilia reticulata; assembly: GCF_904066995.2. Classification (NCBI taxonomy): domain Eukaryota; kingdom Metazoa; phylum Chordata; class Actinopteri; order Cyprinodontiformes; family Poeciliidae; genus Poecilia; species Poecilia reticulata. The sequence goes on along the minus strand of NW_027675174.1, from coordinate 22,749 downwards.
CCTTTTATGCAGATATTAGTGAATCTTGATGTTTTATGGCGAATGGTCAGATTTGGAGGGTTGGCCACACCAATGTGCTTTGATGTACAAAAGTCTTTTATAACTTTTCATCATCTATGCTTCAAGACTTTGCTGAGTGATTCTGAAGTCTGTCTCAAAAGCTGTAGGAGGAGTTCACTCAGATATGTCTATTTCAAAAACACAATGGTGGTTTTGACCCAAAATGGTCGCCGTCCTGTTGGATTTAGGCCACGGCTCCAAGAGACTTATGTATACTGAGTTTCATGATTCTGGGTTAACCCTCCTATTATGTTTGTTTCTGAGGTACAGCAATAATGTTCGTGGGTCAATTTGACCCGGAGAGTGTTTAGTCATGCAATAGTGTCAGAAACCAAAAAAATCCTCCAAAACTTTTTTGTGTCTGATTATTAACTCCAATACTAACCATTTCAATCAATATTTGTGCAATGATGTTTTTTTATTTCTCACAAATAAAGGATCAATAACGACAATTTACTCATTTGGACATAAAAAATGTGATTTTAAATTTTTTATGCCCACTGAAAAAACCTAAACACAAAATGACACTAACTATCCTTGAAAGTGATTTTTTGTAAAAAAAAAAAAAATTATATTACATTTAGATTTTTTTTGAAGGGGTGATCTTTATAATTGAACTTGAAACACTTTTCTGCTCTGGGTCAAATTGACCCGCTGACTAAAATCATGACAAATGAGTCCTAAAGATGATCCTGCTGCTGGCTTTCCAGTTTAAACCTGCATGTTTCAAAACATAACTAGGTTTTTCATCACATGCTGCCCAGATTTTTATGCCATATTTAGCTGTGTGGAAGGCATATATTGCCTAAATGAGTACTCATTTAGGCAATATATGCCTTCTGAATGCCAGGGTGATCTTTATGAATGCCACAAGCCTTTCATCCACTGTGACATGAGGGCCTGGGTTATAGAACAGGGTAAGTTACAACCCACATGTTCCACATTGTTCCATTGGCTGCTAGTTTGTCTTGTCCATTGATTGTCAAATTGGATTACTCTGGAGAAAAGTCTCCAGAAACATTATGGCCTGAAATATTACCCTGCCTGTCTCTGCATCCCTTAGACTGCCTGTTGATTCATCCTTTGACTTATAAACTCTGGTCAGAATGAGGACCTCCCCCCCCCAAATATGCATGTAAATGCATTTGATCCAGCTCCTTCCAGTTCTCTCCAAAAACTCGCCTTCCTTTTAGATTTGTCATTTCAACAATGATTTTCTGTATTGCACTAGGCATGAGTAGCTCAAAGACTGACTGTGGGTCTGTGAGGGTTTGTGATGTGAGTTTCTGCCATCCTAGTCGGCCCTGGAATGATCAACAAGAAGTTTCAGAGCTTCCAGGGTTTTCATCTTTTTATTTCCCTGCGGCTCATTTCCTGATCTCTGACAGTGACGATATCACATGTACCTTCAGTGTGTAATGTGTTTAGGACTCCCTTGCAGAGAGTATTTCAGGGGGGGCTGCAAATGTGTAAAATGAACCATTTTCATTTTATACATAGAGTGCACCTATTAAGACAAATAGAAAAAGTTTCATGCAGAAAAAATACTTCTATTTTTTTTAAAAAATTTAAACTTTGAAACGGGTCAAATTGACCCGCAACATAACAGGGGGGTTAAAGCATGACTTGTGGATGGTTATTAACCTATGCAGACGCTGCCCGCCATGCGGCGTACAAGCATGAGACGCATTTATAAGGCTTCGTAATAACACAGACGGCATACAGAGTTTTCATTTCAACTCTGTTGGACAGCACGGACTTCAAACTTTATAAAAGTGGTGTTTTTATATTGGTTTTGTGGTTATTTACTTCAAAATAAAGCCAGAAATATGATCGATCATTTCCGCCTTATTTTGTGGGGTCTAAATGTACCACATTTCGTAACAACCAATGAAAATGTGTTGACGGTCTGTTGCTAGGTAGAACGGAGACACACGCGGAGAGAGAGGAGGGGGAGGGGGGAATAGGATACGGCAAGAGACTAGGGCGCAGTGATGCTGTGGATTTTACCAAGAGTGCTTCGATGGGTTTTTTAGACTATAAGTGTGTTAGTTAGAGTTCGTGGTGTGTGCAGTGTTAGTAGAAGTTTTGCTTGCTATCGCTACATGGCTTCATAGCGAGTGCTGACGCACTGAGAAGAGAAAGAATGCGCACCGGGATGGCCATTTAGACCTCGACTCCAAAGGGTTAAGTGTTCTAGGGGGCAATGTAGAGGAATTAAACTACACCCACCAGAGATTGTTATAGATTCCTGTTGGGGAGCGGATAAGGACTGATCCTACTGAGTTTGATGCAGCTCTGACAGAATTTGTGGAATTTAGAACCAAATGTGTGGCAACGGCATTAGAGGTGACTTCACCATGCTGCCACACCCACCTCCCAAACTGAAACCAGTCAGTGTTGGAAACCAAGTCAGTAGCAGCCTGTAGAGGAGCTCACCTCGGCTGTAGAGCTGTGGACCAGCAGGGAAGACGGTGCGTTCTGGGAATCAGCCAAGGCAGGAAAGTCCAACTCAATGTCCACAATATCATCAAGGTCCAGCTCCTCTCTGCAGAAACCAAGCAGTGACTCATCATGGTCATGCAGGTCATCAAGGCGTTACCACTTGTTGACCATGTGCCACAAGGACACTCAGGGTGCCAACACATTAATCATTTCACACTCAGATTTCAACTTTTTTTTTTTTAAAGTTGCTGTTATTTTGTTTTTAACTTTGTTCCTTCCTCATATCCTGACAACACAATTATGAAGGACTTTTTATTGTTTGTGTGGTGGCTGTTTAGCTTTATTTAAAAAGATCCAAAATGCAGAATTGTCACAACTGTATTTAATGTTTTTTCACTAACAGATGATTCTTTAATGCATACTTTGTGAAACCTTGGTGATAAATCAGCTGTGAGTAAATTTGTTTAACAACCAGGTACAGTATTTGGACCCATCTCTGTCTATGGGCTGCGTTCACACAGAAGGCAAATGCTCCACTAAATGATGTTATTGGCTGTGGGGGGTTTTTTGTCAGCTTTGACATGTTATGACCTTATGATTATATTATTGTCTCCCATTGCTGGATAAATTTTAAAATTCATAATTACTGCCTTAAGCAGAGCGCTGCTGTGTGATGTCAATGTTCTTCTCCGCATGCGGATTGCTTTGGGGACATAAACACTTCACACAGAAGTCTCATTGCTGTCGGGTTTAATTAATATGAATGACCAGGCAAAAAAAAAAAAAAGTGGATTTCAATTTCAATAACTCACTAAATAAAATGATCAATGAGCTTGCCAATTTCTCAAGATGTATTGATGCAAATCTTTACAAAATTGATATTGAAAAAAACAAGAAATTGGGGGGGTGACATAAAACTAGCTGACTAAAATATTTAGCCTTACTATACATATCCTGTGAAATTCTGCTTTCACCGAATAAAAATAAAGTCTGGAAACTGTTCTCCAGATTATTCAAATGTGCAAAATAATTTTTAAAAAATGCAACTATTTTCCAGGCTCCGTAGGAATTCTGGAGATTGTGGGACTTTCTAGACCATTGGTTTTTAACCCTGGTCTTCAAGGGACAATCCCCTGAATATTTGAGGCATTTACCTGTTTTCAACACATCTGATTTCAATTGATGGCTGATTTACAAGCTTTTGTTGATCTGCAATCACCCGACAGGGTGTGTAAAAGCAGGGAAACATCTAAAACATGCAGGGCGGTATGTCTTGAGAACCAGGATGGGAAACACTGTGTTTCAGTGTTTATTGCTCTGCTCATTTTGTTTTCCTTCTCTTTCAGCTTCATGACCCGGCCTGCCAGAGTAATGATGAAGTAGTTACTGGAAACCTGAGGGAGCCAGTGTTTTCTTACATATTGTCACTGAGGGTGTGTTCCTGGCTGCAGCCTGCAGGGGGGTCCCAGGCATGCAGCTTAACTCTCCACAGTTTGATCTGCTGATCCCAGGAACGCCGACTGTACTTCCTGAACTTGTTGGGAGTCTTTGGGTGAACGCCCGGCTGTCGCATGTGCCTGAAAACAGAAAGGGTTCATGTTTGTACATTTAGCATTTAAACACTCAAGACCTGCTGTCTATGTTCAATGTTGCTTTAAGATGCGGACACTGTAACATGCACCATCTTACTTTGGCACCTCCTTGATGTAACGGTCATAGGCCAGGGTGTTCTTGCCGTAGCTGATCTGCTTTTGTCTTCGCATCAATACAGCTTCGTCAGTCTCCATGTTTTCACCCTCTCTGGAGTCACAGCTGCAGTACACAGATATGTTATTGTCCTTTAACTAAAAACCTGACAGAACTGATTCCACAATCCAAAGATGAAGTGACAACAGCTTTTTACAAAATCAATTTCTGTCCTTAAGAGCAAGTTCCAATCAAAAAAAATTCTAACGAGAACTTGGAGCAAGCTCAGAGGAGGTGTGAACATGGCATACATGATCTGAAGGTTGATTGGCTTAAAGAAGAACCCCAACCTGTCATAGGACGAGCAGATGATGATGATATATTTGCTTGGTGCAGTGCTAATGAAACATCTGCGAAATAACTTGAGATATGGAGCTGAGCAGTCAGTTTTCACGGGCCAACAGGTTCTCATCCCATCAGTGAAAGGTTTAGTGTTGCAGGGTTATGGAACAGATTTTCACTGAAGAGAGTAGTTTTCTTGAGGAAAGCCAGTAAAATATGCTGACCCATGAGAGGCTGATGGGCCAAAAGCTGCTTCTCCACTAGAGAATCTTAAGCAGTGTCCAGACCACATGTGTAAACTGAATGACCGTTCTGTCTGGATGTGGCCTTGCTGCTACTCTCATTTTAGACAGCAGCAGTTTCTGCAGAGTAGAGGAACTCAATGATGCCTGATCCCTGCTGAGCCACAGCAGATCACATGCCCGTCAGCTGAAAAGCCAGCCAGACTGTGCTACCTATCAATCCATCTTACCTTGTGGTAATGTGCATGCGCACATCGATGCTACGTCACTTTCTGCTTACTCATCAGATTTCTTACAAATACATCCTACCTGTGGAAGTTTTATTTCGTCCGTTTTATTTTATCAAAGATTAAGGTAAGCTTTATTTGATTTATTTCATACCTGGCTTTTCTTAAGTTGTTGTATTACTTTATGTTTTAAGTTTACATGACAGGCAGCTTGTAACTATATTTGTAAATGGCTTTAGTTTGCCATTTATGGGTAGAATATTTTAATGAGAGAAATGATAATCTTGTGGTTTCGTCATGCACATAAATTGTTCCAATGCTAAGCTAAGCATAACTCCTAAGCTTCCATTTCAGTCCTGTCACTCAAAGAATGTTATCCGATGATAATATTTTACATTAACACAACCTGCTAGTTTTTGGTTTGTGAACATGACGGTAGCAGTTTAGATGCATAGCATCAACACAAAGACATGACTATCTAGCCATCCTATGGTAGGAAAATCTGACGAGGTAGCACCGATAGAACACTGGCCACAACATTAGCACCCCAAATACTATCGGACTGTTCTGCTGGATTTAAAGTCGACTCATTCACCCATTAGTTACTTTTACCAGCTAATTAAACTCTTCCTTCCAAACCAACGTGATGCTTTCACATTCCTAATTATGTATGTCACTGCATCTGTAATGCTTCCTGCTTTAAACTTTTATTTAACGTTTGAGTCATCGAATAGATATTCTTGATGATGCCATGTTTACCTGCCAGAGGAGCCAGATGAAGTTTTTCTCTCCCTCTGATTAACCTCTGAACCTAGTATCCTCCTCCTGTATCTGAACAGGGGGCACATAACATCAACAAACAAGTAATAATGACAGCATTCAAGAAGACTACTGAAATTAAAATGAAAAACATTCTTTTACCGTTGCATATCTCTGTGAACATCTCGCCTCATCTCTTCGTCCTCCACCTGGCTCCCCCAGTCAGACTGCCGGCCACATCGAGACACAGGCGCTGCGCTCTCTGGCGTGGTGAAACTGGGGGGCAAAGAAGAGTTCAGGCCTCCTTAAAATCAAACTCAATTCAATAACAGAAGCAGCAGGCGGAGCAGCTAGCTGAAGCCGTCTGACTGCAACTGGCAGTGAGCATTACATCTCTTAGAGAAGCTGCTAACAATTATAAAGGCTTTCTTCAATAAATATTTGAATGATAACATTCCAGATATGCAGTTTCTGATTCAAGAAAACAGTTCAATAAGTAGGCATGCCTGTTTCAAACAAACTCATACCTGGAATTTCTGCTGTCAGAGTGTCCATCATCACCGTCCTCGTCACTGTGGCTCCTCAGACTTCCATCTATTCCTCTCTTCCTGCAGTGGGACCACCGAGACGGGCCACTGCTCCTGTATCCCAACAAAACATCGAGGATCTTAGTTTGGACCTGTAGTTAAACATCTCAGTCCTAGCACAGTAAAAGAAAGCCTCTGTGTGGATACACTCTGTGGCAACACTGACGGTACAGCTGGCCATAGCTTTTCCTGCAGAACAAATGAGCAACACAAAGCAAAAGGCTCCATTCAAGAAAATACACAACATGCTGATATGGCTGAAAAAGTCTTTGTGAAGGTCAACAGAACAGGCCGGACATTCATTTACAACAGCCGATGAATTGACTGATAATTAGCAGAAGCTGATGAACGAGTTTTAAAACTTCTCCCGCCATTTGCTTCTTTCTTCGAATCCTCCATAGATCCATTTAGTTGAGTGGCAGGGATCCACAGCTTTCAGTCGATTGATCTTTGATGCCAATGTTAGTCATGTATCCGTTCAACCAGATCCGTTTTCGACAATTGTTTTCACAGAAAAAAATCGTTTTCATTCACATGTTGTTTTCTTCACAAAAGACAAAGCGAACATAAAAAGCTAACGGAGCAACAAAATAGCAGATACGCTACGTTCTGTCATTTACTTTCTGAAACTGATAGAGGCCTTTTACCGAGCTAAAATGAACCATAATAGTAACAACATAGTAAGATTTCTAACATACTGGTAACAAAACAAAGCTAACTCAAGTAGCTAACTGCATTCAAACATACCTGTGTTTAAAGTCACTATCGTGAGCGTCGCTGCGCGTGGCTCTGTATCTGTGAGACATTTTTAATATAATATGCTAAATTAGAGTGAATTCGCTGAGCTAAAGGACAGCAGTCTGATCTAGACAGACCCGCCAAATGAACAAGAAGCGCGGCCACAAACGACACAACCAGTCACGTGAACGGAAAAGGCGGATCCTTTACTTCGTCTTTGTTTTCTTTCTGGGTGAATCTGAATCCAAAGGTTGTAATACTGCCACCTTCTGGACTCACTTTATAACTACAAACCAAAGCAATCTCAGTTACTTGCCACACGAGGCACGTCACTTTTTTTGAAATGTAATAAAGTTTTTGATTTGTTTTTCTTGGTTAAGATTGTGAGTGAAACATGTGAAGCCCTGTATCATTCATTGGTTGAGGATTATCTCAAGGTAACCAATACGATTTTTGACTAATATATTCCATTCCATGTATGAAATTGACACTTTGCAAACACCAAAATTTCATTAAAATATAGCTGAATTATGACTTCTTGTGGCATTCAAATTTCAAAGTAATGTTCTACTCACAGCCAATGAGATCTGTTGTTGAACTTGTGAACATTAATTAACTGAAATGAAATATTTAATAAAAGTATATTTTGCCATATGTCTTCTTTGTGCATAATTGTATTGAAATTTAATCCAATCTTATGTTTAAAATTAAGCAGTCATTCATATTATGAAATAATTATTCTTTGAACTAAAAGCTAAAGTGTTTAAGATCTTTCAACTGTTTTATAAAATGAACATTTCAGACCCCTAATATAGAGGAGAAGTGGCTGGAAATTGCTATAAATTTTCAGCAGAAGTGGCAGTTCCTGCTTTAGAGGACTCAGGAATTCCCGGTGGAGCTTGAAAGCGTCCAATACGCGAGGAGAAACTTTCTTCTTCTTCTTCTTCTTCTTCTTCTTCTATTGTGGCGGATTGCAAGCAACTTTGAGGTGTATACCGCCACCTACTGTACACGAGTGTGTAACAACATTTCTTTACATCTATTAAATTCTATTTATTAATCTTGTATTTTTAAGAAAAATAAATAAAGCTTTCCTTAATCTATAAGTATCCATTATGTTTCCTTCATTTCCTAATATTCCTTTAAGACTCTATTCTTGCCCTGTCCTTCTTCCTTTTTCATTTCCTTTAACCCCTTCATGAGCTGGTACCCAGCAGTACCAAACATCAATGCCACCTCTATATATTCTAAATAATCTATGCAGAGTTTCTAATACTAAATCTTTCCTATTATTTCCTTCTCCCTGAATGCTTTCTAATACTGCTTTAGAATCTGTACATATCACCACCTTATCTGGTCGAACCTCCTCTACCCACTGTAAGCTTAATATAACTGCCATCATTTCTGCTGTGAAAACAGATAGATGATCTGATGGTCTTTTGGAGAAGTGAATTTCAAACTCTGGTATATTTATTCCTATTCACACACATCCTTTGAGATTTTTAGAACCATCTGAATAAATTTTGAGGTAGTTGTAGTATGATTTTCTTAAATATACATCAGTCTTTACCCCTATTTCATTTAAATTCCAGTCGTTTTTCATTTTAAGAAGTTTCATGTCTACATTTACCTCAGGAAATACATAAAATCGGACCACACAAGTAAAGTCATTGCAAGATTAAATAGAACCAATAAAAGTGGACTTGTTAATTTTTTTAATAGTAAACAAATTTCCCTTTTACAAAATATATTATGAATAACCTCAAGTTTAAGAAAAGTATCATAAAATTCGACAATACTTTTACTCGGTTAAACATTTAAGTGCATTATACATAAGAACTGATCACAGTGATTGTACAATGTTGCAGATGTAACCCAAAATTAGTCAATTAGTCAAGACTTTTATTCTTGCGGGCTCACTTCTTGTTTCACCCCAAACTTGCCAACTTATTTAAAGCCCCGCCTCCAGCACAGTTTGAACTTCATCACCTGTTCCACTGTGATTGTGGCTGGCTGTTTGGCGTCTTCCTGACAATTCATCAAAATCTTTGCATCCACTGATTTGATCTATTGAACTGTTGCCGTTTGTTACCTGGGCCGTCACCAAGATTGTCACAGCTGATTGTGGTTTAGTACGCCCCACTCTCTTCACAAAGGTCGGGTTTTTATTCATGATGGATCAGATCCTCATCTGAATCCAAGGATGGCGAGCTAGGAAAAAGGACTTGGAATTGATTTATTTTGAGTTAATTTGTCTCTCATTGTGCATTTGTAATTGTCTGTTGTTTTCTTCCCAAATCACTAATATATACACCAAAACTAAAACCATTGCTTTGTGTCTTCATTCACACCTCAGGCTCCGTAAAGAACCATCATCTGATGCTGCTCTTGTAGACGCAGTTAGCTGCATAGCCCATAACTGTTACACAGAATATTTATTCACTGTTTTTGGAACTTAAAAACACTGTCCTGCATCACAAAATACACAAAATACATCAAACGGATAAAAATTAAGAAATTGTTTAAAATCAATTTTCCACATCTGGGAAGCAATTTGAACAAATTATCTGGCTTCACACATTCGAAATCTGAAGTGTCAACTGTTTTAAAAAGACATTTGATTAAGTACATTTGTTGATGCATAAAATGTATACATATATAAAAACTTAAATAACGTGTATATAAGTCACCATGCACGAGAAATATGAGGTTGCCAGGGTCAAAATAACTGGTAAAGCGATAGATTCAAACTTTACAGAACCTGAAGCTCAGTGCTGCCATCTGCTGTTAGTTCTGATGCAGTGTTGCATCATGTTGTCTGCTCTGAATAAAACAGCGCCCCTCGTGGACAGTATATGAACTGCAGATTTTCAATTAAACGAAGTATATGTTTTTTTCATGAACAATGACAATGCATTTAGCCCCCGGGCTAAATGCCGGGCTAAATCGTTCGGCGGGTCGGTTCCGGCTCGCGGGCCGTACGTTTGACACCCCTGCAATAGACCCTCAGCGGCTGGTTTCAACTAGCAGGAATCTGAAGATCTTGACTCCAGGCTGAAGTAATGATTTGATTCCCGTAAGTTGGAATAGGTAACATATTAAAGATTTTATGCATATTTTAAAGTAAATAAATAAAGCTTACCTTCTAGGAACTCTAATGACACAAACCCGGCCCTCAAATGAATCACGGAAACAGGGGATTTCCCTCTTTTTCCTGTTTCAACACAAAAATGACCAAATCATTTATCAAGGATGTAACACAAAGCTTGAATCCCTTTTTCATAAGAAGCTGATACTTTATGAGTTCTCTCCAATTTTCCCATTTGACTTATAGTTTCCACGAGTGTACTGTAAACACATATCAGTCCCACACAAGAACACATACAGTATTATCTATGCATCAAAAGAAAAACCAAAGAGAACACTATTAAAAATAACAAAGTAAAAAGGTAAACAGTTGTTCAAATAAACCAGATTGGCTATGCTAACACACTTTTACATTTACAGTGGTACATTTACATTTTTGGAAATTTAATATACCTTGTAAATATTTTTTACATTGGGAATCAAACTATAATACACTAGGCTAGAGGCCTTGAGGACACCGGTACTCAAGGGCCGATGTCCTGCAACTCTTAGATGTCTCCCTGGTCCAAAATCTTGTTAGAAATTAAGCTTTGAGAACAAATGAAGGAGAAAGGGTGAAAAGGGATTCAGTCAGACAGCTTTTACTCCAATAACAGGATAAGGTCTAAAAAGACATGGGAACTTCAACACTCCAACTTACAGTACATGAATCAGTTTCACCAGGACCACCCCATCCTTTAAATCACCGACCTGTATCTCGCTGTTCAATGCAGTGATACTATTGACCTGTTCAACAATAATGTGAAATAAAATTAGAACATAAAAAATGTATTCCATCATCATATGGATACCCAATAACAGCTTAAACTTACCCAGCTGAGAAGAGCCTTAGCACCCACGTTTGTCATCTTGGTTGATCCTTTATCCCAAAAGGGATTCTAAATAATGAGGGGGAAAAATAACAGCTCGCTACTAAGAATTTGAGCAAACAAACATGACAAACCTTTCAGTCCATATGAGTGCTTGTGAAGTTATCGGACTTAACATCACATTTTTTCTGCAGCATTTCTTAGTTTTTAAATGGCAACAATGCTATCATCGTTTTTTAAGGTAAGCGATAAATACAGTAATGTTTCTTAATGTTCCACGAAAACTCAGCCACGATAAAATGTTCCCTTCAAGTAGGTACTCACCTAAATTGCCAAGTCTTCCCTATTAGACATTATCTTATGCTACATCAACTTTTAACATAAACACCAGGTGAAACGCGACAAAAATTCAAACTGCCTTAGAAGATTGAACCAACCAATCGCTGTACTCATAGCGACGCATGTCAAAACAGGTGAAGGCGATTGGATTAAAAGCCGGAAAATGTAGGTACGTAAAGATTGTATGTTTAGGGTAAGGGTTATGGTAACTGGAAATAAAACCGCGTGGCATTACCACTTAACGTGGTCCCACAGAGCTGAAACTTCGTGGGGGTGTTCAGTCCGACCCCATGGACCGTATGCCACCGCTTGTTCAATCCAGGCACGCCCCCGTGGGGTCGATCCGGACCCCCCATTTCTAAAAACGGCACCGGCCCCCCAGCAAGAACCGTAGTAGCTGGAGCTATAAAAATCGGTACGTTTAAAGAGCTAGACGAGATCGCAAAGGCTGCCAAGCCGCATCGCGATCGGATCAAAATTGCCCTGTGGTGGCCGTTAGAATATGTGGAAAATTATGGTTCCGGGCGGCCATTTCCCATTCAATCAATGGAGCGATTTTCTGGAAACACGAAATTCAAACACCAGGAGACCCACTTAACGTGGTCCAACGGAGCTGAAACTTCGTGGGGGTGTTCAGTCCGACCACATGGAACTAATGTCACTGGTTTTTCAATTCAGGCACGCTCCCTTGGGTCGATCCGGACCTGGGGTCCGAAAACCGCACATGGCTCTGAAGGGCCAAGCTTTGATGCTAGAGCTCCAAAATTCGGTATGTGTGTAGTCCGAGACGAGATCGCAAAGGCTGCCAAGCCGCATCTCGATCGGGTCAAAATTGCCCTGTTGGTGGCCGTTAGAAGATGTGCAAAATTTGGGTACGCAGCGAACACTCTCCAGTTAAACCTATGGAGAAACCCAACATTTTTACCAGAATCTAAGTCCTGCTGCCTTACCAGGGGCACGAACTTCCAGGGCCTGCGTACTGCTGGGTGTAGTCCGAGGTGGGGTGCTTAAGTGTGGGTACTCGTGCTCGGCCGGTGGGCCTGGCAGGCCCGGTTCTCAGTTGATGGCGAGAAAAAGTCTAAGTCCCAACCAGGGACCGGACAGGGGGCGCTCGGCCGGAAGAGGCTGGGGAGGGTAGCCTCTCCCCGGTCAACCCAAGGCCACATCGTAAAACTGAGTTGCCTTACCAGGGGCACGAGCTTCCAGGGCCTGCGTACTGCTTGGTTTAGTCCGAGGAGGGGTGCTTAAGTGTGGGTTCACATACTCGTGTGGAGAGCCTGGTTCTATCGGGGGTGGGGGGGGGTTCCAAGACTGTGTCTGACCCCGGAGCCAAGTCTGGGTGTGGGCCTGGAGGTCAAGGCTATGTGGAGTTCCATGCAGCCTTGACCTCCAGGCCTGGATGTCCCAGCCTGGTTCTGCAGGCCTGGATGTCTCTGCCTGGATGTCTGTGCCTGGATGTCCAGGCCTGGATGTCTCTGCCTGGATGTCTGTGCCTGGATGTCCAGGCCTGGATGTCTCTGCCTGGATGTCTGTGCCTGGATGTCCAGGCCTGGATGTCTCTGCCTGGATGTCTGTGCCTGGATGTCCAGGCCTGGATGTCTCTGCCTGGATGTCTGTGCCTGGATGTCCAGGCCTGGATGTCTCTGCCTGGATGTCCAGGCCTGGATGTCTCTGCCTGGATGTCTGTGCCTGGATGTCCAGGCCTGGATGTCTCTGCCTGGATGTCTGTGCCTGGATGTCCAGGCCTGGATGTCTCTGCCTGGATGTCTGTGCCTGGATGTCCAGGCCTGGATGTCTCTGCCTGGATGTCCAGCCTGGATGTCCAGGCCTGGATGTCTCTGCCTGGATGTCTGTGCCTGGATGTCCAGGCCTGGATGTCTCTGCCTGGATGTCTGTGCCTGGATGTCCAGGCCTGGATGTCTCTGCCTGGATGTCTGTGCCTGGATGTCCAGGCCTGGATGTCTCTGCCTGGATGTCCCAGCCTGGATGTCTCTGCCTGGATGTCTCTGCCTGGATGTCTGTGCCTGGATGTCCAGGCCTGGATGTCTCTGCCTGGATGTCCAGGCCTGGATGTCTCTGCCTGGATGTCTGTGCCTGGTTCTGCAGGCCTGGATGTCTCTGCCTGGATGTCCCAGCCTGGTTCTGCAGGCCTGGATGTCTCTGCCTGGATGTCCCAGCCTGGTTCTGCAGGCCTGGATGTCCCAGCCTGGTTCTGCAGGCCTGGATGTCTCTGCCTGGATGTCCCAGCCTGGTTCTGCAGGCCTGGATGTCTCTGTTGCTCCATGCCCGGATTTCAAATTCGTACGGAACCTAGGCAAACTAGGGTAGGGTTAGGGTTATGGTAACTGGAAATAAAACCGCGTGGCATTACCACTTAACGTGGTCCCACAGAGCTGAAACTTCGTGGGGGTGTTCAGTCCGACCCCATGGACCGTATGCCACCGCTTGTTCAATCCAGGCACGCCCCTGTGGGGTCGATCCGGACCCCCCATTTCTAAAAACGGCACCGGCCCCCCAGCAAGAACCGTAGTAGCTGGAGCTATAAAAATCGGTACGTTTAAAGAGCTAGACGAGATCGCAAAGGCTGCCAAGCCGCATCGCGATCGGATCAAAATTGCCCTGTTGGTGGCCGTTAGAATATGTGGAAAATTATGGTTCCGGGCGGCCATTTCCCATTCAAATCAATGGAGCGGTTTTTCTGGAAACACGAAATTCAAACACCAGGGAGACCCACTTAACGTGGTCCAACGGAGCTGAAACTTCGTGGGGGTGTTCAGTCCGACCACATGGAACTAATGTCACCGGTTTTTCAATTCAGGCACGCCCCCTTGTGTCGATCCGGACCTGGGGTCCGAAAACCGCACATGGCTCTGAAGGGCCAAGCTTTGATGCTAGAGCTCCAAAATTCGGTATGTGTGTAGTCCGAGACGAGATCGCAAAGGCTGCCAAGCCGCATCTCGATCGGGTCAAAATTGCCCTGTTGGTGGCCGTTAGAAGATGTGCAAAATTTGGGTACGCAGCGAACACTCTCCAGTTAAACCTATGGAGAAACCCAACATTTTTTTACCAGAATCTAAGTCCTGCTGCCTTACCAGGGGCACGAACTTCCAGGGCCTGCGTACTGCTGGGTTTAGTCCGTGGATGGGTGCTTAAGTGTGGGTTCACGTGCTCGGCCGGTGGGCCTGGCAGGCCCGGTTCTCAGTTGATGGCGAGAAAAAGTCTAAGTCCCATCCAGGGACCGGAAAGGGGGCGCTCGGCCGGAAGAGGCTGGGGAGGGTAGCCTCTCCCCGGTCAACCCAAGGCCACATCGTAAAACTGAGTTGCCTTACCAGGGGCACGAGCTTCCAGGGCCTGCGTACTGCTTGGTTTAGTCCGAGGAGGGGTGCTTAAGTGTGGGTTCACATACTCGTGTGGAGAGCCTGGTTCTATCGGGGGTGGGGGGTTCCAAGACTGTGTCTGACCCCGGAGCCAAGTCTGGGTGTGGGCCTGGAGGTCAAGGCCTGGATGTCCAGGCCTGGATGTCTCTGCCTGGATGTCTGTGCCTGGATGTCCAGGCCTGGATGTCTGTGCCTGGATGTCCAGGCCTGGATGTCTGTGCCTGGATGTCCAGGCCTGGATGTCTCTGCCTGGATGTCTGTGCCTGGATGTCCAGGCCTGGATGTCTGTGCCTGGATGTCCAGGCCTGGATGTCTCTGCCTGGATGTCTGTGCCTGGATGTCCAGGCCTGGATGTCTCTGCCTGGATGTCTGTGCCTGGATGTCCAGGCCTGGATGTCTCTGCCTGGATGTCTGTGCCTGGATGTCCAGGCCTGGATGTCTCTGCCTGGATGTCCAGGCCTGGATGTCCAGGCCTGGATGTCTGTGCCTGGATGTCCAGGCCTGGATGTCTCTGCCTGGATGTCTGTGCCTGGATGTCCAGGCCTGGATGTCTCTGCCTGGATGTCCAGGCCTGGATGTCTCTGCCTGGATGTCTGTGCCTGGATGTCCAGGCCTGGATGTCTCTGCCTGGATGTCTGTGCCTGGATGTCCAGGCCTGGATGTCCAGGCCTGGATGTCTGTGCCTGGATGTCCAGGCCTGGATGTCTCTGCCTGGATGTCTGTGCCTGGATGTCCAGGCCTGGATGTCTCTGCCTGGATGTCCAGGCCTGGATGTCTCTGCCTGGATGTCTGTGCCTGGTTCTGCAGGCCTGGATGTCTCTGCCTGGATGTCCCAGCCTGGTTCTGCAGGCCTGGATGTCTCTGCCTGGATGTCCCAGCCTGGTTCTGCAGGCCTGGATGTCCCAGCCTGGTTCTGCAGGCCTGGATGTCTCTGCCTGGATGTCCCAGCCTGGTTCTGCAGGCCTGGATGTCTCTGTTGCTCCAGGCCCGGATTTCAAATTCGTACGGAACCTAGGCAAACTATATACTGGAAGAACCGGGCGAGTCCCAGGAGTGCCCCGGTGGTCTCCGATTTCGCCTAGGACGTTCCCCCGATTTTTAACGAATTTTTAAGCGATTTGCGCCTAAGCGGGCCTGGGGGGGGGGGCGAGTAGGCGGTCCGGAAGGCCCGGAACCCGCTCATGCCGTACACCGTTGGATCCGGGCCGCTCCGGGGATTACTAGGGTGGCCTCCGTTTTGCTCCAGGACCTTCCTGCGGTCGTCTATGGGTGTTTAACCGTCTACCGGAAGTCGGGTCAAAAGTACCCTTTCCCGCGGTCCAAACGAACCGGGACTGGCACCATCGTGCTCCTGGGATGCCCCCGGTTCGGGTGATGTCACTCACGGAGGCCTGGACCAAAGTCCCGGTCCCCTAGGCCCGGTTCTCTGTCGAGGGTCTCAGCCCTCGCTCATCCCCCGCTCAGCCCCGCCCGGCGCGAGTATCTTCATCGGCTGCTCCAACATCATCATCCTCAGCGCAACTGTCATGTGCCTTACCAGGGTCCCGAAACACGACCCAGACCCCGAACGCTTGTTCGGATCCGGGCATGTAATACCCCGATGGAACCGGGCGAGTCCCAGGAGTGCGCTGGTGGTGTCCAATTTGCTCCAGGACCTTCCTACGATTTTTAACGAATTTTTAAGTGATTTTCGCCAAAGCGGTCCATTCGGTCCCCCGAAAAAGCGGTCAAAACGGACGGGAACCCTGGCATGTCATACCCCGATGGAACCGGGCGAGTCCCAGGAGTGCGCTGGTGGTGTCCGATTTGCTCCAGGACCTTCCTACGATTTTTAACGAATTTTTAAGCGATTTTCGCCAAAGCGGGTCCATTCGGTCCGCTTTCGCGGAAAAAAATGCACTTTTTCGGTAAAAACGCACCATGGGCCGATAGTCCGGACTCCGGGGAACAGCCCCGTGCCATCCGTTTCCTTCTACCGCAAAGAACCACCGAGATATTAGCACCGGAAGGTCCGGTGCACACTAAAATGTCCGGTCTTTTTTACTTTCACTTTCGCCCATGAAACTCGGCCGAGGGTATTACGTCACCTTACCCGTCAAAACACCGCCGGAACGATATCAGGAGAGAGTTGGAAAAGAGGGACTTAGAAGAAAAATGGCAAAGTGAGGTCTTAGAAAATTATATTTTAGGAAACCTGGATGTCTGGCGAGCCTATCTAAGCAGGTTTCAGCCCTCTTTTACCCCATTTTAGTGCATTTTGAGCGGTTTTAAAAAAAAAAGTTGCCTTTTCTCTGGAGAACCGGGGCTTTGGCCGACATGTCTCAGATTTGGCCGGTGAGTCTGCTGGGTCCTTCCGACGGGCCTGGAGGTTCTCTGGCTCGCCCCGGAGCTCCGTGGAAGGCAGGACAGAGCGGCAAGGACACCCTGGGCCCAGGCCGAAGGCGGTGTGCTCTGAGCGGACTCCGGTCCGCCCGGGGTCCCGCTGGAGGTCCTGGAGCTCCAGTGGATGTCTCCCATGCACACTTACACACACACAACCGACCGAACAGCACACGTGGCCTGCCATGGAGGGCTCCCGCCGGCCCTGGTGCTCTCAAGCACTGGCGCTTCGGCGAAGGGTTCCTCCAACCTTGCAGGTTCGCCTCCAGACCCGGGCACTGACAGTCGTGGGCCTGGCCCACCCGCTCCAGCCCGCGGTCGTCCCATCGGTAGCGAGACCGAGACGTCCCGTCTGTCCCAGCCGTCTTTCACTGGTCCATCGCAGCAGGACTGTCGTTCCAGTTAGGTATCGTTTGGGGTGGAACCGGCCTCCAGGAAGCTGCGGTGGCTCCAGGAATCATCGAGTTTCTCAAAACCATATGCAGAACCATACCCCCGCGCACATGTGCCAGCTCGAAGGACGCTGCGGACCACGGCTCTCCCCCGGGCAAAGTGTGATCTCTCACAGACACCACCGGGGCATCCGTGTCCAATGATTGGCCGGAGGCTGGC